>NW_026781811.1:0-176311 GCF_030144855.1 Hypanus sabinus
CGCCTCCTCACACACTCCAGGGATCAGACACAGACTGAAGCCTCCTCGCTTCCAGTGTCAGACACAGAGTGAATCTCCCTCCTCACCGTCCCATCACACACTCCCGGGGTCAGACACAGATTGAATCACACTGCACACAGCCTCCTCACACACTCCAGGGATCAGGCACAGACTGAAGCTTCCTCGCTTCCTCTACATCCTCCCATCACTCTCTCCCGGGGTCAGACACAGAGTGAATCTCCCTCCACACCGTTCCATCACACACTCCCGGCGTCAGACACAGAGTGAATCTCCCCCATACCGACCCATCACACTCTCCCGGGGTCAGACACAGAGTGAATCTCCCTCCACACCGTCTCATCACACACTCCCGGGGTCAGACAGAGAGTGAATCTTCTTCCGCACCGCCCATCACACACTCCTAAGGTCAGACGCAGAGTAAATCTCCATCTCTCTCTAGACCGACATTCCTCACACTCCCAGATTCTGGCATTAAGAGAGGGTCCTTCTTAACATTAATAAAATAAGTTTCATTTCGCAGAATGTTGTTTCAAATGCTCTCGTTCATCAAGACAGAACATACTGGATTGGAAAATGCGATGACGGGTGAGATTCTGAATTTTACTGGCCTGTGGCTTGGGACCAGGTCAGGGTGATTCGTTTGGAGACATACTGGAACTGCGGGAAGCGAGGGGCTCACAGTCGAGGTTCAGATTCTGACCCGGGGCTGTGGGGTACAGTGTGGGGCAGTAGTGTTTGTTTGGGGGACAATACGGTTCTGTGGGGATATAGTCGGTCAGGGGGTTTTGTTTGGCGACCGACACGGGGCTGTGTTATAAGTGCGATGCAGTTGCGTTAGTTTTGTGACGGTCTCGGGTGACCTCCTGGAGCTGTTTCGACCCTGCTGAAATTATTTAACCTTCTTTGATAGGGAAGCGGTTTCCAGTCTGATGTACAAGCATGGGAATGGAAAGTCCGTCTGCGGTAACTGCGACTCGGACCAGTGGAGGAACTATTGCAATCGTCAACACCGTTTCATCTGCGAGAAGTCTGAACATTTGTTCAAGGATATTCCAGAAAAGATCCAGGATCTCTGTCAACAGACCCTAAGGCCAACTTGAATCACATTACAATCCGTTTTCCTTCTCCGTCTCTCTTCCCACTCTTATCGTCTTCATCCTCACATTCGCTCTATTCCCACTCTGTCCATCCCCCAACCATTCTCCTCCACAACTCACATCACCTTCCCCCAACACTCTCCTACATACCTCTTTCCCCACCAATGTCCTTCTTTCTCGCCAACTCTCCCACTCTTCTCTCCCTCTGCATTGTTCTCCACACCTCCTTCTCTGTTACATCTCTCCCTCCTCTACACCAACTTTCACCCTCAATCCCTGCACTTTGGTTCACAGATCCCCCACCCTGGGATAAACGACTGTGTGTATTCACTCTATCTATGCCCCTCGGGGATTTATAGTCATCTATAATGTCACCCGTGCTCCCCAAAGAATAAACTCCTCACGCCAGCCCGGTCTCCATAACTCATCCACTAGAATCCCAGCAACATCCTCGTAAATCTCACTCTGCACTCTTTCCAGCTCATCTTTCCTGCAGCAGGGCGACCAGAACCGAACACATTACTCCAGGTGTGGCCTCACCGATGTCTTGTACAACTGCAATGTGATCTCCCGCCTCCTGTACTCAGTGAAGACCAGCGTGCCACACGTCCTGTCTATCTGTATCGCGTGTTTGCCACCGGAATCACCATCTGATTCATTGTCTGTTACTTATACCGCCCGAGAGTTGATCATTTGCACGATCAGTATTGCGCAAAGATGTAACTTTAATGTAAGTTCCAAAAATTAATAAATACACCAGATAGGGGAATTTCGAGGTTGCTCATGGATTCAGGAAACGTTTAGTAACGTGCTGCTGGAAGGGAAGTAACTTGTTTTAAATCGTCGCCAGGCTCCTGTACCTCCTCCCCGATGGTACAAATGATGACAGGGCATTTCCCGGGTGGTGAGGGTCCTCAGTAATGGATGCGGTTCCTCTTGAAGATGTCCTCGTTGTGGGGGGTGGGGGCTGCGGTTTTCCCACGATTGAGTTGGCTGAGTCTCGAACCCTCTGCACCCTCTGGCGACCCTGTGCGTCGCAGCCTCCACACTAGGCGGCGATGCGACAAGTCAGAATACTCATCCGGAGAAACTCGTGAGTTTTCAATGACAGACCACATCATCTCAAACTCCTGACGTTGTAATCCCTTCTGTAAAGAGAGAGATATGGACGGTGGTGAAGGTACGTGCAGAGTCAGGTCTAGAATACACTCAGGCGCAGATTAGAAATAACCAAGACTAGAGTAAATAAATCCAAAGATGAATTGAAACTCCTACGGTTGTGCACTGAGTGCTCAACACGAGTATTAAAACTACACATTCCACTGAGGAATGTGTAGGCAATGAATGGCAGTCACAGTCTCAAATGGAAAGTAACAGATCTCCATACTCCGGGGAATGGGAGTGCCGAACTTGGATGCACGTTCCCTTGTAGGAACATACTGTTCCGTAAAGCCATTAAGGCTACAAACCATGAAGTCCTCCTCAAGAATGCTTCTAACAAATTCATTGTGCAAGTTAAAGTCCCCCATGATAACTGCGGTTCCATTCTTACATACTTCAGATATTCCTCTGTTTCCTGTCTGTGACACTGTAATGATATTTTTCGCCGTTCAATTGACAACTCACAGCAGTCAGCTTTTCCCTTTACTATCCGTTATCTCGACCGAGATGGATTCAGTATTCCGCTCCTTAGATCTTATATCGTCTCTCACAATCGCCCTGATCTCAGCCTTAATGAAGAGCGCTACCCGGCCACCTCGACCTTCCTGTCTGCCCTTGTATTACCTGATACAATTGGATATTTGCAATATTCTCCACGTTGAAACCACGTCTCTATAATGGCCACTCAATCATTCCCCTTTGTGCCACAAGTTCACTGACCTTATGTGGAAAACTACGGGCATTCGGATAAAGTGCATTTACACCCATTGTGCTTTTAAAATCATGTCATTTTCTCTCTTTACACTTCAATTCTCTTCGCTTCACTAGAGTCCACTCTTAATTTTCTCTTTTTTATCTTTTGATTTTATTTCATCTTTCTCCACACCTTTCTCTTTTGTTTTATCCATACTCAGCCAATCTGTTGAACCGACCACCTAATTTTTAGTTTAAATCCACAGCTCGCTGGATCCAGGACCCATCACGGTTCAGTTGTAGCCTGTCCCATTGGAACAGCTCCCTCCTTCCCCAATGCTGGTGTCAATTTCTCATAAATTGAAACCCACTTGTCCCAAGCCAGTTCTTGAGCCATGCGTTGAAGTCTCGAATATTCATTACCCTGTGCCAATTTGCTCGTGGCTCGGGCAGTATTCCTTTTCCGTTCTGCTTTTCAGGTTAGGCCCCAGCTGCTCAAATTCCCTCAGCAGAACCCCTACCTTCGCTCTTCCCTCTTAAATATTTGCAGTGATTTGGCCTCCACTGACGCCCGCTGCTGACAATTCCAGAAATCCACTCCTAGTTGGCTGAAGAAATTCCTCCCAATCTCCGTTCTAAATTGGAATCATTCAATTCTGAATCTCCCCTGCAGGTATTAGTCTCCCTCAATAGAGAAAACCTTCTGTCCCAGTGCTTCCACCCAATACCTTTAACATTCGATAGGTTTCAATGAGGTAAATTACTTAAATATTTTTTGTACGAAATGTCTCACTTGAAGGTATTGTAAAACAGCTGTTACGTATTCAGGCAACAATAAATATATGAGATCGGCAAGGGTTTCTTATAACAAACAACACGTTTATTAAACACCGAAAACAAACCCCCCCAAAAGTAAACAAACACTACCGTAACCAGAAACAGCTGCTGAGCGGCTGTTCAAACATTTCGTAAAGTGATATTCCAAAACAGTTCTTTAAAGTGATATTCCAAAACAGTTCTTTAAAGTGGTATTGCCAAAAGTTCGATATGCTCACAGTCCATTTAAAAGGAGAGACTTTATAGGACGATTTAAATTCTCTTTCACGTCGCTTGCTTCGATCCCCGACATCGAACTTCCCACGAAGAATTCACGAAACAGAACGGCTTAAAGGCACTGACCTTTCCTTCTCCACTACCTTCAATCCTTTCTAGGTAAACCTAGGGATTAACACGAAGATAGCCAACGAAATCCTTCCAAATAAGGATCAAACAAAGGTCGCCCCCGTTTCACCGTAGAAAGCGATTCTCCTCGATCTTTAACTTCCAACTTTGAATCTTCACTCTCCTCTAATTGCGAAATAACAGAATCATAAAGAACCTGCTGGCAATGACCTTTTAAACTTTAGGCATTAAATAAAAACTTCATCCAACTAAACTGCGTCATCACTTCAAACACGCAGTGGCATGAAGTCAACTTGGCAAATCCAGCCACGAACTGCCCCCACCCCCCTCACAAGGTGGGGTCTACCTTTTATAACCTGTAAAAAAAACCCGTCACATGATCTCCACTGGCGGGAAAATGACGTCATTCCACCATCACAAGACCATCATCTCAAGTCCAGTACAGCTTCAACCCCAGTCACATGACAAGGGCTCCACTGTCATGTGTCACGAGTACGTAACACAGCATTAGTGTGAAAGAGAATATTTATCAACTAATTGCTCAGAAAGACATCAGTCTATCTTTTATACAATATCTAAAAAGAATACCTTTTTATTCAAAATAAAAATGGGTCAAAGAAGGCTTAAATATAATTTCGATGAATCAAACTACAACGTTTATTTTTTTTAGGATTAATAAAAATACGGAACTGGAGCCAAATTTGTAAAGAAGAGTTAATCACAGGATAAAATTTGAATTAACAACTTTAGCTAAATGTATAGTTAGAGCAGCTCCTAATAACGAGGTTAAAGAAAACCTGTTTCACAACTTTCAATTCCAAATCTACCCAATTTGGCCGCTGGTTCTTATCAACCATGTGTAACCAAACGGACATATATCGCACATTAACAGCCCAGTAATGCATTCTTAAATTAAGCAAAACAAGACCTCCATCCTTTTTTCATTTTTTGTAAGTGACATTTACAAATTCTTTGTCTTTTATCCCATGTATTTATGTCATTTTCATTACATATTGTCTCCCGACATTTTAGATACTATTACGACCAAGAACCCTTTGATGAAGGGTTCCATTGGAAGAATTTATAATTTACTATTACAATAGGATAAGCGTCCTTTATGTAAGGTTAAACAAGATTGGGAAAAGGAACGTAATATTACTTTCATGACGGAGGACTGGATGCGGATTCAGAAGTTGGTTAACACTTCTTCGATTTGTGCTAGTCATTCGCTGAAACAATTTAAAATTGTACTTCGTTATACTTGAGTCTTTCTTGTCTATGAATTTTTAAAAGGAGAGTGTTTCATTTTATATCAGCTCAATATTATGCCATATATGATTTTGACAGTGTGCATTCTTTTCTTTTTTGTACTTTTATTGAAAAAGGTATTTGAGATAATTTCTGCCCTGGCTTGTATCTATCTTTTTTTCTTTTCAAAATCAATAAAAGAAAGATTGAAAATGAAAATCTTTCCTATTGTTGATTGTCATTGTGATGGACGTACAACAGAGACAGCTCCAGTGACACACATGTTTTGGTCTGGTTCTATACTGGAACAGTTTTGGAAGTCCGTTTTTACCTACCATTTCTAAAGCACTTAAAATTAATTTACAACCTAACAAATTAACTGTGCTCTTTGGCAGAATTCCTCAAAATATCCGCGATATGTGTAAATCTTCAGTCAACCATTTTAGCCCTGGGAAAAATCCTCGGACTATCCACACGATCAATGACTCTCCTCATCTTATACACCTCTATCATGTCACGACTCATCCTCCGTCGCTCCGAGGAGAAAAGGCCGAGATCACTCAAACTATCGACAAAAGTTATGCTGCACAATCCAGGGAACATCCTTGTAAATCTCCTTTGCACCTTTTTTTATGGCTTCCACATCGTTCCTGCAGTGAGGCGACCAGAACTGAGCACAGTACTCCAGGTGGTGTCTGACCAGGGCCTTATAGAGCTGCAACATTACCTCTTGGCGCCCAAATTCAATTCCATGATTGCTGAAGGTCAATACACCATACGCCTTCTTAACCACTGAGTCATCCTGCGCAGCTGCTTTTCGCGTCTGATCGAATCGGACCCCAAGATCGCTCTGATCCTCCACACTGCCAAGAGTCTCATGATTAATACATTATTCTGCCATCATAATTGACCTACCAAAATGAAGCACTTCACACTTACCTTGGTTGGACTCCATCTGCCACTTCTCAGCCTAGTTTTGCATCCTATCACTGTCCCGAATAACCACAGACAGCCCTCCATACCAACCACAGCACCTCCAACATTAGTGTCATCAGCAAACTTGCTAACCCATCCCTCGACTTCCGCATTCGGGTCATTTATAAACATGACGAACAGTGTGGGTCCCAGAACAGATCGGTGGGAGATCCGCTGGTGACCGACCACCAGGCAGAATATGACCCGTCTACATCCACGCTTTGCCCTCTATGTGGGCAAGGCAGTTCTGGATCCACAAAGCAAAGTCCGCTGGGATCCCATGCCTCCTTACTTTCTCAATAAGCCTTGTGTGGGGTGCCTTCTGAAATGCCTTGCTGAAATCCATATACACGACATCTACTGTTCCTCCTTCATCAATAAGTTTACTCACTTCCTCAAAAAAGTCAATCGGGCTCGTAAGGCACGATATGCGCTTGACAACGCCATGTTGACTATTCCTAATCATATTATACTCTCCAAATGCTCATAGATCCTGCAACTCTGGATCTTCTCCATCAACTTACCAACCACTGAGGTAAGACTCACTGGTCTATAATTTCCTGGTTTATCTGCCCTCCTTTTCTTGAATAAAGGAAATCATTCGGAACACTCCAATACTCTATAACCTTTCCAGTTTCCCTACTGATGATGCAAATATCATCGCCAGCTGCTCAGCAATCTCCTCCCTCGCCTTCCACAGTAGCCTGGGGTACATCTCATCCGGGCCCGGCGACTGGTGGTAACACTCATGATACAGGACTGAAGAAACTGGGAGACAGCCTGGAAGGGTAAGCGGTTAAGGAGCCAGTGCATAGTTCTCCTGTGGCGATCCTCCTGAACAACAGATATATCATTGTTGGATACTGGCAGGGTGTGAGCGGAGGTCCACCTAACAGAGGAAAGTTCCGGTAGTCAGGTCCCTGGTGAGTCAGGATTTCTAAATGTGAGGGTGAACAGCTGGAAGTCCTTTAACTGAAAAGGGAGGATTGGACTCAGACGTCACTCTGAGATGCAGAAGCATCAGTCACAGGTATCAGTATCACAGTGGAATTAAGGGAATTACTGACATATGAGAGAGGAGCTTACCCAGGTGGATCGGAGGAAGTTATTGGGGGCGATCACGGCAGAGCAGAGATGGGTGGATTTCCTGGGAATAGTTCACAAAGCGCAGGACAGCTAAGCGCCATCGGAATGAGAAGTTCTCATATGGTAGGGGTAACTCATCGTGGCTGACGTTGGAAATCAAGGACGGAATTAAAGCCAAGGGCAGACAAGTAGGGTAGAAAATGTAAACGGGAAGTCGGATGAAGGAGACTTTCGAAAAGAAAAAACAGCCTTAAATTAGTGGTTGTTAAAACATCCGTGTCTAATTTTAAGGCTAAGGTCTGGGGCCCTTTGAATGGAATGATCAAATTCTTCCTACAGTGGCAGGGAAAACAGCCAGAGGTCGTGGTACACATTGGTACTTATAAAGTAGGTAGGATAAATAAAAGAATGAGGTGAAGGATAAAAACGTGGCTGAGGGATAGGAGCAGAGGCCAAATATTTACATTTCTAGATCACTTGGACCTCATTTGGGGCAGGTGTGACCTCTACAAAAAGGACGGTTTGCCCCTGAATCCCAGGGGGATAAATATCCTGTCGGGGAGATTTGTTAAGCCTACTTGGGAGAGTTTAAATTAGAATGGTCGGGTGTGGCAACCGAACAGAAGAGACTGGGGAAGAGGAGTTGGCTGACAAATAGTGAAAGCTTGTAGTCTCTGCCAGTGGCAGGATAGGCAGGCGATAGAGAAGGGGCGCAGTCAGACCGAAGGCTTGATATGTATCTATTTTAATGCAATGAGTGTTGGGATCAATGCGGATGAGCTTAGAACGTGAATCAATACTTGGAGATATGATGCGATGGCCTTTATGAGACTTGAATGGCTCAGGGACCACAGTTACTTCAAGGGCCGGGTTTTAGATTTTTCCGAAAGGACAGGGAGGGAGGCAAGCGAAGTGGAAGCGTGTACTTTTGATCAGAGATGGTGTCACGGTTGTAGAAAAAGAGGATGTCATGGAGGGATTGTCTACGGATCCTCTATGGGTGAAGGTTAGGAACAGGAAGAGTCAATAAATTTACTGGGTGTTTTTTTAAAGGCTGCCGAATAGTATCAGGGATATCGTCGATCACATAACGAAACACATCCTGGAAAGGTGTGATAATAACAGAGATGTCGTGTGGGAGTTTGGTCGATATCGATTGTCATCTCACTAGAGCGAGGGGTTTAGCTCGGGTGAGAATTACTTTCTCAATAAGCCTTGCATGGACTACCGTATCAAATGCCTTGCTGAAATCAATATGCATAAAATCTACAGTTCTTCCTTCATCAGTGTGTTTAGTCACGGCCTCAAAAATACATTAGGCTCGGAAGGCACAACCTGCCGTTGACAAAGCCATGCTGACTATTCCTAATCATGTTATTCCTCTCCAAATGTTCATTTGTCCTGCCTCTCAGGATCTTCTCCATCAACTTGCGAACCAGTACAGTAAGACTCACTGGTCTATAGTTTCCTGGGCTATCTCCACCTTTTACTTGAATAAGGGAGATTCTTCGACAGAGGTTCAGCAATCTCCGCCCTCGCCTCCCATAGTAGCCTACGGTACATCCCATCAGGTTCCGGCGACTTATCTGGCTCTCCTAATCTCCTTCTTAACCTGCAGGATTACAGGACAGCTTAAGAAGGACATTAGGAGAAACAGGTGGGGCCAGGAGAAACCCTTGTCGGTAGCATTAAGGAAAACTCCAATGCATTCTACAAGTATGTGAATATGTGAATAAGGTTGAGAAAGCCATCGTTTTCAACGGATATTGGAAACTTAGTTAGGAAAAAGAGAGCGATCTGCAATAAATATAGGCAACATGTAGTAAATGAGGCGTTCGAGGAATATAAAGGATGTAAGAAGAATCTTAAGAAAGAAATTAGTAAAGCTAAACGAAGATACGAGGTTGTTTTGGCAAGTAAGGTGAAAATAAATCCGAAGGGTTTCTACTGTTATATTAATAGCAAAAGAGTGAGGGATAATATTGGTCTGTTAGAGAATCAGAATGGAGAGCTATGTGCGGAGCCGAAAGAGATGGGAGAGATTTTGAATTATTTCTTCTCTTCCATACTCACAAATGAGAAGGATATTGAATTGTGTAAGGTAAGGGAAACAAGTAAGAAAGCTATGAAAACTATGACGATCAAAGAGGATGATGTACCGGCGCTTTTAAGGAATGGAAAAGTGGACCTTGAGGGAAGTTAGTGCAGAAATAACAGGGACTTCGACAGAAATATTTCAAATGTCTTTAGAAACAGGAATGGTGCCGGACAATTGTCGTATTGCTCATGTGGTTCCATTGTTTAAAAAGGGTTCTAAGAGTAAACCTATCAATTATAGGCCTGTCAGTTTGACTTTAGTGGTGGGTAAGTTAATGGAAAGTATTCGTAGAGATGGTATATATAATTATCTGGATAGACAGGGTCTGATTAGGAACAGTCAACATGGTTCTTGCGTGCAAAGTCATGTTTTGCAAATCTTATGGAATTTTTAAAGAGGATACGAGGAAAATTGACGAGGGTAAAGCCGTGGATTTTGTCTATATAGACTTCAGTAAGGCCTTTGACAAGGTTCTGCGCAGAAGGTTAGTTAGGAAGGTTCAATCGGTAGGTATTAATATTGAAGTAGTAAAATGGATTCAACAGTGTTTGAATGGGAGATGCCAGAGAAGAGTAGGGGATAACTGTTTGTCAAGTTGGAGGCCGATACCAGTGGTGTGTCTCAGGGATTAGCACTGGGTCCAATGTTGTTTGTCACATACATAAATGATCTGGATGATGTGGTGGTTAATTGGATTAGTAAGTATGCAGATGATACTAAGGTAGGGAGCGCGTTGGATAATGAAGTAGGTTTTCAAAGTTTGCAGAAATATTTAGGCCACTTAGAAGAGTTGGCTGAGCGATGGCAGATGGTGTTTAATGCTTATAAGCGTGAGGTGCTATATTTTGGTTGGAATAATCTAAATGGGACATACATGGTAAATGGTAGTGCATTGAAGAATGCAGTAGAACAGAGTGATCTGGGAATAATGGTGCATAGTTCCCTGAAGGTGGAATCTCATGTGAATAGGGTGGTGAAGAAAGCTTTTGGTATGTTGGCCTTTATAAATCAGAGCATTGAGTACAGGAGTTGGGATGTTAAAATTGTACAAGGTTTTGGTGAAGCCGAATTTGGAGTATTGTGTACAGTTCCGGTCACCGAGTTATGGGAAATATGTCAACGAAGTAGAGAGAATACACAGAAAATTTTCTAAAATGTTACCTGTGTTTCAGCACCGAAGTTACAGAGAAAGATTGAACGAGTTAGATCTTATTTTCTAGAGCGTAGAAGGTTGGGGGGGGGGGCCTTAATAGAGGTATTTAAAATTATGTGGGGGATATATAGAGTTTACGTGGATAGGTTTTTTTCCTTTAAGAGTAGGGGAGATTCAAACAAGAGGACATGAGTTGAGACATGGGTAAAAGGATGGGTAACATGAGGGGGAATTTCTTTACTCAGAGAGTGGTAGCTGTGTGGAATGAGCTTCCAGTGGAAGTAGTAGAGGCGGGTTCGGTATTGTCATTTGGATAAGTACATGGACAGGAAAGTAATGGAGGGTTATGTGCTGAGTGCGAACAGTGGGACCAGGTGAAAGTCAGCGTTCGGCACGGGCTAGAAGGGTCGAGATGGTCTGTTTCCGTGCTGTAATTGTTATCTGGTAGTACGGTTATATGAATATCAATAGGATAAGCCGTAAAGAGTAAGACCTATTAAGTGTGG
The DNA here is from genome assembly GCF_030144855.1 of Hypanus sabinus. Lineage (NCBI taxonomy): Eukaryota > Metazoa > Chordata > Chondrichthyes > Myliobatiformes > Dasyatidae > Hypanus > Hypanus sabinus. The sequence goes on from NW_026781811.1 coordinate 11,221, forward strand.
CAGTGGTATAATGTGTATGGAACCGCAGGAAATAGCAGAGATACTTCATGAATGCTTCGTTTCAGTGTTCACTGTGGACAATTATCTTGGTGATGGTGACATGCAGCGGACTGTATAGCTTGACTATGCAGATATTAAGAAAGAGGACGTGCTGGAGCTTTTGGACAATGGTTGGAGGTGTTGTGCACTGTGTGGAGGGCTGTCAGAATCAGGGTTTAAATCAGGCCTCAAAGACTCTGCTTTCATCCCTGCACGTCGTAACTTGAACTATCACACTGAGCGTCCGATGGAGACGTAATGCCTGCACATGCGATTACATCTCCCCTGCTGCAGACACATCAATTACCGTCAGAATTGTTTTCTGATTCAGTTTGAAGGTGATGGATTATTCAGCTCCTCAGAACAGGAACTCACATCATTGCCGCTCTCAACGTTCCGAGTTCAAATTAATTTATTAACAAAATACATATTTTTTCAACACATAGTTCCCTCTGATTATTTTTTTCTTGCCGGCATGTTCAAGAAATATAGCAACATAGAAACACAGAAAACCTACAGCACAATACGGGCTCACAATGCTCTGCCCAACATCTACTTTCTTGAGAAATTACCCAGAGTTACTCATAGCCCTCTATTTTTCGAAGCTCCATAATTTCTAATAGAACAATGATGATGTTAGAATCAACGAAACACCACGCCATCGTTGACGGACAACCAGTGTGGAAAGACAACAAACCGTGCAATCACAAGAAGAAGAAGAAGAAGAAGAAGAAGAAGAAGAAGAAGAAGAAGAAGAAGAAGAAGAAGAAGAAGAAGAAGAAGAAGAAGAAGAAGAAGAAGAAGAAGAAGAAGAAGAAGAAGAAGAAGAAGAAGAAGAAGAAGAAGAAGAAGAAGAAGAAGAAGAAGAAGAAGAAGAAGAAGAAGAAGAAGAAGAAGAAGAAGAAGAAGAAGAAGAAGAAGAAGAAGAAGAAGAAGAAGAAGAAGAAGAAGAAGCAATGCACATTCAGAAGATGGGATGAAAGGTTCTTGAAAGTGAGTCCATCGTTCGTTGGAGATTTTCAATGATCCAGTAAGTGAAGTAATTCCCCTTGGTTCAAGAGCCCGATGAATGAGGGGTAATAACTATTGCTGAATGTGGTTGTGTGAGTCCTGAGGCTTCTATCCCTTCCTCCTGACGGACAGCGAGAAGAGAGCAGAGGCTGTATAGCGGGTCTCTGATGATGGATGATGCTTTTCTGCGACTACATTTCCTGTAGATCTGTTCAATGGTGAGGAGGATTTTATTCATGACGGATGGGGCCGTATCCACTACAGTCTAAGTGACATTCAAATCAAGGGCAATGGTGTTTTCATGCCAGGTTGTGATAAAGCCAGACAATGAGCTCTGCACTACACATCTATAAAAGTTTGTCAAAATGTGGGCAATCATGACAAATCTTCGCAAACGACTAAGGAAACAGCGGCACTGGCGTGTTTCCTAGGGAACTGCATTCACATGCTTGGCCCAGGAGAGATCTTCAAAATAATAACGCTCAGGAGCTCCACTTGTGATCCTCCGATGCAGATTGGCTCACGGACCTCTGATTTCCGCCTCGTGCATTTATAATAATCTCCTTGGTCAATCTCCTTCCCTTATGCTGATTCGTCACCAATTCGGATATAATCTTCATTAGTGTAATATGAAGACTCTGCTTATGCAACGAACAGTTGGCATGTGCCTTCGCGCGCATTCATTTGATTGGGTTACTTGAAGTTACTGGTCACAGATTTCTTTGTCTATATACCAATGCGCGTAGGCCACTCGGGCCCTCAAACCCGTTACTCCTGACACCAACCTGAATTAAACTTTACAGGCGTTGGCTATTACTCAAGAATATTCTGAATTGCTGGTGTTTTCAAGTCGTTTCTTTCATTCTGCCGCTATCATTGTTCCACAGGAGCCCACTCGGGGATATTTCGTAACCATGGCAATACACAAAATCCTGCAAGAGCTCAGTAGGTTAGGCAGCGTCCATGCATGGAAGCGAACAGTCGATGTTTGAGTCCGATAGCTTTCATGGTGACGGGCGAAGCGGCACGATGATTCATTGATTTGTTAGGTGCGGGTTTTTGTTCTGTGAGACTCGGAGCTCAGGGTCTTTGCGTGTCCGAGCACGTTTCTGAGATCAGGGAACGGCTTCCCAACTGAAATCATGTCTAATGTGTTCACAACATATTTACATCCAGATGTGAAAAAAGTACTTTAATATTGCATTTAGGTATTTCTGCTACACAGACGACCAATTCACCCCCAAAGTAATTTAAAAAAACCGTGTGTTTAATTTATATTAACTCCAATCATCTGCAGTTTCCTCAATCAAATATTCTTCACGATCCCTTTCAAGTAAATCAGCCCGTGGCTTCTGAACGATAACATTCCTTAATATATAAAACAAACAGCATCATCCAGATTGTGGAGCCTGCAATCTTCTCAGTTACAATGACCACTTACATTTTAAATAGTGTATATGTAAGGCTGGGGTGAGGAATAGGCTACGTTTGATGGTGAGGGGAGAGAGAAGATGAGGGTGAGTGTGTGGGGGATAGGGGAAGTGATGTAAGAGTGAGTGCGAGGGAAAGGGAGAGAAAAATTGAGAGCGTGAGTTTGAGGGTCAGGTTTAAGCTGAGGTTTATAGTTAGAGGAGAGAGGGAGAGGGCGACGGTAAGTGTAACGGGTGTGTTAGACAGTGGGTGGAAGAGTGAAGGTCTGAACAAACGTGAGGGGTAAAGGAGGGATGAGGGGAGAGTTGACAGGAGGGAGTGCGGGAAGGTGATGCGTTTGACGGGTGTGTTTATGGTGAGAGGGAGAGTGGGGGAAAGAGGGCGAGTGAGAGCGAGACGGAGGGCGAGTGGGTGTGGGCTAGGGCCGCTCTGGGGGCAGGGACTGGTTGAGAATGGGAGGGTCAGAGTGCTGCAGAGTGGAATGAAAATGTGGGGAGTGAGTTGGAGGATGTGAGGGAGGAGGAGGGAGAGGGCATGGGGTGGAGGAGGATGTTGGAGGTTGAGAGTGGGTGAGCTAGAGAAAGGTTGCTGGGAGGGTTGGGGAATGATGAGAGTAATTGAGAGAGGGTTGACATGGAGTGTGACGTAGTTAAAGCGGGACGGTGAGTGTGGCAAAAAGCATTTTCATTTAATTTTGACGCCTCCATCAAGGAATTATGTACCTGTATTTGCATATTTCTTTGTCTACCAAAGTCATCAATGGACTAACATGCATTGTATGCAATCTATGCCGGTCGGAAATACCTGCGTGGTTCAAAAACTTTTTTCAAGATTTCTTTTAAGTAAATGAGCCGATTGCATCTCAAAAACAGCATTCCTTAACATTTGGACACAACATTATCTAGTTTATGGAGCCTGCAAGTTTCCCAGTTAAAATTGCCACTTGCATTTTAAATGCAGTAGAGTTATGGGTGAGCGTTAGTTTGAGGGGAGTGACCAAGTGAAGGTGAAGCTTAGGCTTCGGTTTATTGTGAGTGGAGAGAGAAAGCCGGTGAGTGTGGGTGATGAGGGAAGTCAGTGTGAGGGAGTGTGTTATGTAGAGGATGAGAGTAAATGTGAGCGTGGTTTTGAGGGTGGGTTTTAAGATGTTTTGAGATAGGTGAGAGAGGGAAAGGGCGACGGGGAGTGCAAAGGGAGCGTGAGGGGGGCGTGGAAGAGTCAATAAGTGGACGAGCATGAGGGACAAATGAGGGATGGGGGGAACGTTGACGGAAAGGATATGTTTATGTTTACAGGGAGAGTTTGGGAAGGAGGGCGTGTGAGGGTGAATTTGGGGGCAGCGTGGGGAAGAGTAGAGCGAGTCAGAGGGCAGCCGATGGTTCGGGAATGTGAGGGTGAATTTGGGGGGCAGCGTGGGGAAGAGTAGAGCGAGTCAGAAGGCAGCCGATGGTTCGGGAATGTGAGGGTGAGCAGCAGGGTGCGAGGGTAGCAGAGCGGATGGAGAGGTGGAAAATTAGTTGGTGGGGCAGTGTCAGAGGGAGGAGGATGTTAAGGGTGTGGGTTGGAGAAGGACCAGTGAGAAGAAGCGATTGGGTGACCTGGAATGGTAGACAGAGGGTGCGGGATGGTTGGGAATGGATGACGGGGAGCGGAATAGGGTTGAGATAGAGTGTGATGTTTAGATTGTAGAGAGAGGGGATGTAAGATCATGAAGAATAGAGGAGAGTGTGAGGGGGGGGGACAAAGGCGAATACAAGGAGAGAGGAGAGAGAGGGGGCAGAGGGAACCAGCGGTTAAGAGTGGGAGAGAGAGTGCCTTGAGTTGGAGAGAGTGCGGGGGAGAGGGAGCGGTGACAGAGAAAAGGAGAGGTGGAAAATAGGAGTAAGACGTGTAGAGCGGAAAAATAAGAAGTCAGTGGAGCGAGGGGAGAGATGAAGGAGAGGGAGGGGAAAACGGTTGTGAAATTTCGAAAGAGGATAGGGATAGAGATAGGGATAGAGAGGGGAAGAGAGATTGGGAGGGACAGTGGAAAGTGATTGGGACGAAATGGAGTGAGAATGAGGGTAGAGCGGAGGAGTGAATCGGGCAAGGGGGGTCGATTGGGAGAAGAAATGTGAATGAAAGGGAAAGGAGAAAGAAGAGAGATAGGAATTGTGTGTAGGTGGTGCGAGGGATACCAATAGCGAGATGGAGAAATGGAGAAGAGAGGGTAGAGGATGATTCTGTGAGAGAGGAATGAGGAAGTAATGTGTGTTAGGGGGGCGAATTTAGATGGATGCGTACTTGGGGTTGCAATTAAGCGGAGGTGAATGTTTAGGGAAGAGAGGAGAGAGGGATGAGGGAGATGATGGAGACGATTGAGAGGTGAGAGTCATGTGGGGAGATTAGGAAATGTGTGGGGACTTTGGGTTTCTAACATTTAACTGTCATTTCCTCTTTGGACCATTCCTCTGTTTTCTGGGATGGTTGCGAAGAAAATGTATTTGAGGATGTATATTTTATACATCACTCTGACATTCAATGTTCCTGTGAAACCTTCGCAGCTTTGATTAGAATATCCCAGAGTTCAGAATCAGTTCAGAGTCCACACCGTGTACAGAACAAACTGTTTCTTGTTTGGGAATGGTCTCAGGTTTCGAAGTTCATTACCTGAAGCTTCCTGTTCCACATTCCGCTCCTCTGATTAGATTATCCAAGAGCAAAAAGCAGTTCACAGTCCACAAAATAGGAGGGGGGGGGGTGCAAAGACAGCAGGGTTTTATGCTTCCCCTGTCCTTGATCAGACGGTAGTTTTCTCTGATTTTATTGAGTACATGACGAGGATAATTGAGGAGGTTTCTGCTACGAATGCTATTTCAACGTGTTTCAGAAAGGCAGTTCACAAGTCTCCACATAGGAGGCTCATTTAGATGATAACATGCATGGGATCGAAGAAGAATAGGCTGTTTGAATTCAGAACTGGCTTGCCCATTGTAGACAGAAGGTGGTTGTTGAAGGGGCCTATTCTACCCGGAGTTCATGATTAGTGCTGTTCCGCAGGGATCAGTGCTGTCACCTCTGCAGTTTGTTATGTACACAACAGAACTGTCTGAAAATGTACATGGGTATGGATAGCACAGATGACTGGGAAAGGATACAGCGGGATATACTGTGAATTATTTTCACACTTGGGCAGAGAAATGGCAGATGGAGTTTAACCCAGGCAAATGTGTAGAGTTGAAACTCGGTAGGTCAATGTTGTGAGATGGTAGACTGTTAAGTGCAAGACGCTTACCAGTTGTTAATGAGCAGAACGATGTTGGAATTTACATTCAAACCTCCCTGAAATTGGCTATGCAGGTCTTAAATTTGTTTCTCGATGCATTGAGTTTAAAAGTCAGGAAGTTAAGTTGCAGCTGAAATAAACTCTAGTTAGGCCTCATCTGAATTATTGCTCACCAATCTGGTGACCTCACTCTAGGAAAACTGCTGAGGTATTCGAGAGAGTGCAAAAGATATTTACCAGGATATTGTCGGGATTAGAGGACATGTGATTGGACAAACGGGTTGTTTTCTCTGGAGCGGGGGAGTATGATGTAACATTTGATAGCCGTTTATAAGATTATGAGAGGCATACATAGAGCAGGTAGACTGCATCTTTTTTTGAGTGCCTGAAATGTGTAACAACAATGAATATGCATTTATTGTGAGAGGAGTAAGTTCAAAGGAGAAAGGCTACCCCTGTGTGAAATGTAAGTTCTTTAACACGATTTCTGGGTGCCGTGAATGTACGCCTGTAGTAATGATAGAAGCAGATACATTAGGGATTTTTAAGAGGCACATAAAATTTTAGGAAAGTGGAGGTATATGGAAGTATTGAATGCGCAATGGATTCACATCGATTGCCTATTGACTACTAATTTACTTGCATTCGAGGGAGGTATAAACATTGTGGGCCTGTCCCTGTGCCAGACTAATCTATCATCTAACTCCGTGTTCTTTAACATTGTTACGTCTACCATGTCTCAATGCAATTTTACAGCTCAGTCTGTTGTTTTGACATACCAAGCATTTTGTCCATCTCAGCTTATCCATTGCTCATTTCGACAAAGGATCCCCACATCACGGCTTGGAATTGGAAAATTACTCCATCACAAACCTGAAGAAATGCGTGGAATCTCTTAGTGACATTCCCTCCTCCGTGTGCTCGGTGACCTTCTGTAAACAATGAATTTGTTGCCTGACAGACTGAGTGAAAGATAATGGAAGAGACAATATCTTCTTCTTTGAATCGGGAGCAAGTTACAGCTTGCGATTCAGCTGGGAGCTCAGAGAATTCGACCGTGTAGGTAGGATTTAAGCCTACCTCGTCAATACCTGTGGAGGAGGGGAACTGCGCAGGCGCGAGTGACGTCAGAGTCGAGCGCGCACTTTAAAAGGCAGGGCTTCTTGTCAGAGCGGGCAGCGGAGTCCGTGGAAGCAGAATCCTGGGCTTTGGCTAAGTGGGCTTCGGTGTAAGGGGACTTCGGTAAGCTTGTGTGATTGCTCGCTGAGGGGAAGAAGGTAAGGTCGCTAGGTGCTTTTTAGACTTATTCTATTAATCCAGTTCAGGTATGGGGGAGACAGTCAGAGCACTGGTGTGCTCCGTATGCAGTATGTGGGAAGTCAGGGTCAACACAGTTGTCCCTGATGAACACACCTGCAAGAGGTGCGTCCAGCTGCATCTCCTATCAGCCCGAGTTAGGGAGTTGGAGCTGGAGCTGGATGAACTACGGATCATTCGGGAGGCAGAGGCAGAGATAGATAGGAGTTATCAGGAGGTAGTCACACCAAAAATCCAAGAAGTAGGCAGATGGGTGACGGTCCAGAGAGGCAGGGGGAGCAGGCAGAGAGAACAGAGCACCCCTGCGGCCATTCCCATTAACAATAAGTATACCGTACTGGATACTGTTGATGGGGATGACCTACCAGGAATGAGTTGTAGTAGTCCTGCCTCTGGCACAGAGGTTGAACCCTCAACTGGAAAGGGACGGAGGGACGAGAAGAGAGCGATAGTTTTAGGGGATTCTATAGTCAGGGGGGCAGATAGGAGATTTTGTGGGGCAGATCGGGAGTCTCGGATGGTATGTTGCCTCCCTGGTGCCAGGGTCCGGGACGTCTCAGATCGGATGAAGGCTATTCTTGAGAACGAGGGCATGAACCCAGATGTAGTGGTCCATGTAGGGACCAACGATGTAGGTAAGGTGAGTGAGGGGGTCCTGCTTAGAGAGTTCAGGGAGTTAGGAGTGAAGCTGAAAGGCAGGACCTCCAGGGTGACAATCTCGGGATTGCTACCTCTGCCACGTGCGAGTGAGGCGAAGACTAGAATGATTATGCACATCAATACGAAGCTGAGAGCATGGTGCAGGAAGGAAGGGTTCAGGTTTTTGGATAATTGGTCTTTGTTCCAGGGACATTGGCATCTGTTTCGAAGGGATGGTCTACATCTGAACCGGAGGGGTACCAACATTCTTGCAGGAGTGTTTGCTAGTGCTGCTCGGGGAGGTTTAAACTAGATGTGCAGGGGGCAGGGATCCAAATCCAGACGGTTGGTCAGAAGGTGCATGGGGTTAAATGTGTAGAAGGTTTGGATGATCTTGAGAAGGTCATCAAAATTCAGGGTGCAATTTGCCCGATGGAAGTTCAAGGAGCTGGGTTAGGTGCAGTAGACAGTGTTTTAAGCAAAGAGAGGAGGAATAGGCTCAGAATTCTATACTTGGATGCGCGTAGTGTCAGAAATAAGACAGATGAGCTTGAAGCTCAGAAGAAAATGGGGAACTACGATACTGTTTGGATAACGGAGACATGGCTGCAAGGAAATCAGGCCTGGGAATTGAATGTACCAGGGTATACGTGCTTTCGTAGAGACAGAAATATGGGAAGAGGGGGTGGGGTGGCCCTGTTGGTGAGGAATGAGATTCAGTCCTTAGAAAGAGGTGACTTGGGAACAGGGGAAGTAGAGTCTGTGTGGATTGAGCTGAGGAACAGTAAGGGTAAAAAGACCTTAATGGGTGTTGTGTACAGGCCCCCAAACAGTAGCGTGGATATTGGGTACAAGTTGATTAGGGAGTTAACATTGGCATGTGCTAATGCAGTCGTCATGGGAGATTTCAACATGCAGGTGAACTGGGAGAATCAGGTAGGTGCTGGACCCCAGGATAGGGAGTTTGTGGAGTGTCTAAGGGATGTATCTTTGGAACGGCTTGTGCTTGAGCCAACCAGGAACGAGGCTATTTTGGACTTGGTGATGTGTAATGCACAGGAATTGATAAGTGATCTTGAAGTAAAGGAGCCATTAGGAAGTAGTGATCATAACATGATAAGTTTTTATCTACAATTTGAGAGGGATAAGGGCAGATCAGGGGTGTCAGTGTTGCAATTAAATAAAGGAGACTACAGAGCCATGAGGGAAGAGATGACCAAAGTTAAATGGGCGGATGCCCTGGCAGGAAAGACAGTGGATCAGCAGTGGCAGATATTCATGGGCAGAATACAAAAGATGCAAAAGCAGTTCATTCCAATGAGAAGGAAGGATTCAAACAGAGGGAAGGGTCCACAGTGGTTGACAAAGGAAGTCAGAGATTGTATAGCATTAAAGAAAAAGAAGTATGACAGGGCTAAGATGAGTGGGAATACAGATGATTGGGAAAGTTTAAAATCTAAAAAGTTTTAAAAACAGCAGATCTTAACTAAAAAAGCAATACGGAGAGAAAAAATCAGGTATGAGCTTAGTCTAGCCAGGAATAGAAAAGGGGATAGCAAAAGTTTATTTAGCTATGTGAAGAGAAAGAAGATAGTTAAGAACAATGTTGGCCCGTTGAAGAATGAATTGGGAGAAGTTGTTATGGGTAACAGGGAAATGGCAACAGAATTTAATGCGTACTTTAGATCTGTCTTCACCAGGGAGGACACAAGCAATCTCCCAGAAGTATGGATGGGCCAGGGTCATAAGATATCAGAGGAATTGAGACAGATTGACATTAGGAAAGAAACTGTGATGAGTAGACTGGTAGGACTGAAGGATAATAAATCCCCGGGTCCGGATGGTCTGCATCCGAGGGTTCTAAAAGAGGTGCCTCAGGAAATTGCGGATGCATTGGTAATCATTTTCCAATGTTCCTTAGATTCAGGATCAGTTCCTGAAGATTGGAGAGTGGCTAATGTTATCCCTCTTTTCAAGAAGCGAGGGAAGGAGAAAACGGAGAACTATCGCCCTGTTAGCCTAACGTCAGTCGTGGGGAAGATGCTTGAGTACATTATTAAGGACGAAATAGTGTCACATCTTGATGGCAGAAATAGGATTAGGCCGAGCCAGCATGGATTTACCAAGGGCAAATCATGCTTGACTAATCTGTTGGAGTTTTTTGAGGGTGTAACAAGGATGTTAGACGAGGGTAAGCTAGTGGATGTAGTGTACCTAGATTTTCAGAAGGCATTCGATAAGGTGCCACATAGGAGATTGGTGAGTAAAATCAGAGCTCATGGCATTGGGGGCAGGGTTTCAACATGGATAGAAAACTGGTTGGCAGATAGAAAGCAAAGGGTAGCAGTGAATGGGTGTTTCTCGGACTGGCTGGAGGTGACAAGTCGGGTACCACTGGGCTCTGTATTGGGACCACAGCTCTTTACGATTTATGTCAATGATTTAGATGAGGGCATTGAAAACTATATCAGCAGGTTTGCTGCCGGTACTAAACTGGGTGGCAGTGTGACATGCGAAGAGGACGTTAGGAGAATACAGAGAGACTTGGATAGGCTGGGTGAGTGGGCAGATATTTGGCAGATGTGATTCAATGTGAATAAATGTGAAGTTATCCACTTTGGAAGCAGGGACAAGAGGGCAGAGTATTGTCTGAACTGTGTAGAGTCAGGTAAGGGAGAAATGCAAAGAGACCTAGGAGTCCTCGTTTACCAGTCAATGGAGGTGAATGAGCAAGTGCACCAGGCAGTGAAGAGGGCAAATGGAATGTTGGCCTTTGTTACAAGGGGAATTGAGTACAAGAGCAAGGATGTCCTTTTGCATTTGTAGAGGGCCCTGGTGAAACCACACCTGGAATATTGTGTACAGTTTTGGTCTCCAGGTTTAAGGAAGGACATTCTGGCAATTGAGGAAGTGCAGCGTAGATTCACTAGGTTGATTCCTGGGATGGCAGGGCTGTCTTACGCAGGGAGATTGTAGAGATTGGGCTTGTACACGCTGGAATTGAGGAGATTGAGAGGGGATCTGATTGAAACGTTTAAGATAATTAAAGGATTTGATAGGATTGAGGCAGGAAATATGTTCCAGATTTTGGGAGAGTCCAGTACCAGAGGGCATGGATTGAGAATAAGAGGTCAGTTATTTAAAACAGAGTTAAGGAAGAGCTTCTTCTCCCAGAGAGTTGTGGAGGTGTGGAATGCACTGCCTCGGAAGACGGTGGAGGCCAATTTTCTGGATGCTTTCAAGAAGGAGCTAGATAGATATCTGATGGATAGGGGAATCAAGGGATATGGGGACAAGGCAGGGACTGGGTATTGATAGTGAATGATCAGCCATGATCTCAGAATGGCGGTGCAGTCTCGAGGGGCCGAATAGTCTACTTCTGCTCCTATTGTCTATTGTCTATTGTCTATAGCACATATTTGTAGTAAACACAAGATGTTGATTGTGGGAGATTTTAATTTTCCACACGTACATTGGAAAGCTCATTCTGTAAAAGGGCTGGATGGTTTAGAGTTTGTGAAATGTGTACAGGATAGTTTTTTGCAACAATACATAGAAGTACCAACTAGAGATGGGGCAGTGTTGGATCTCCTGTTAGAGAATGCGATAGGTCAGCTGCCAGATGAATGTGTTGAGGAGCACTTCGTGTCCAGTGATAACAACAGCATTATCTTCAATATAATTATGGAGAAGGACAGGTCTGGACCTAGAGTTGAGATTTTTAATTGGAGAAATGCTATCTTTGAGGAGATGCGAAGGGATTTAGAGAGAGTGGATTGGGTCAATTCGTTAATGGGAAGGATGTAATAGAGAAATGGAGGTCATTTAACGGCGAAATTATGAGGGTACAGAATCCTTATGTTCCTGTTAGGTTGAAACGAAAGGTTAAAGGTTTGAAAGCACCATGGTTTTCAAGGGATATTAGAAATTTGGTTCAGAAAAAGAGGGATGTCTACAATAGATATAGGCAGCATGGAGTAAAGGAATTGCTCGAGGAGTATAAAGAATGTAAGTGGAATCTTAAGAAAGAGATTAGAAAAACTAAAAGAAGATACGAGGTTGGTTTGGCAAATAAGGTGAAAGTAAATCCGAAAGGTTTCTGCAGTTATATTAAAAGCAAGAAGATAGTGAGGGATAAAATTGGCCCCTTAGAGAATCAGAGTGGTCAGCTATGTGTGGAGCCGAGGGAGATGGGAGAGATTTTGAACGATTTCTTCTCTTCTGTATTCACTAAAGAGAAGGATATTTAATTGTGTAAGGTGTGGGAAGCAAGTAAGGAAGTTATGGAACCTATGACAATTAAACAGGTGGAAGTACTGGCGCTTTTAAGAAATTTTAAAGTGGATAAATCTCCGGGTCCTGACAGGATCTTCCCCAGGATCTTGAGGGAAGTTTGTGTACAGATAGCAGGAGCTCTGACGGAGATCTTTCAGATGTCATTAGAAACGGCGATTGTGCCGGAGGATTGGCGTATTGCTCATGTGGTTCCATGGTTCAAAAAGGGTTCTAGAAGTCAGCCTAGCAGTTATAGACCTGTCAGTTTGACATCAGTGGTGGTACATAAATGGAAGGCATTCTTTGAGATAGTATTTCTAATTATCTGGATAGACAGGATCTGATTAGGAGTAGCCAGCATGGATTTGTGCGTGGAAGATCATGTTTGACAACCCTTATTGAATATTTTGAAGAAGTTACGAGGAATGTTGACGAGAGTAAGGCAGTGGATGTAGTATATATATGGACTTCAGCAAGGCCTTTGACAAAGTTCCACATGGAAGGTTAGTTAAGAAGGCTCAGTCGTTAGGTATTAATGCTGGGGTAATAAAATGGATTCAACAGTGGTTAGATGGGAGATGCTAGAGAGTAGTGGTGGATAATTGTTTAACAGGATGGAGGCCTGTGACTAGCGGGGTGCCTCAGGGATCTGTTTTGGGCCCAATGTTGTTTGTAATATACATAAATATTATGGATGATGGGGTGCTAAATTGGATTAGTAAGTATGCCGATGATACTAAGGTAGGAGGTGTTGTGGATAATGAGGTGGGTTTTCAAAGATTGCAGGGAGATTTATGCTGGTTAGAAGAATGGGCTGAACGTTGGCAGATGGAGTTTAGTGCTGAGAAGTGCGAGGTTCTACATTTTGGCAGGAATAATCAAAATAGAACATACAGCGTAAATGGTAGGGCATTGAGGACTGCTGTGGAACAGAGAGATCTAGGGATAACAGTGCATAGTTCCCTGAAGGTGGAGTCTCATGTAGATAGGCTGGGGAAGAAGGCTTTTGTAACGCTGGCCTTGATAAATCAGAGCATTGAGTACAGAAGTTGGGATGTAATGTTAAAATTGTACAAGGCATTGGTAAGGCCAAATTTGGAATATTGTGTGCAGTTCTTGTCACCGAATTATAGGAAAGATAGCAATAAATTAGACAGAGTGCAGAGACGTTTTACTAGGATGTTACCTGGGTTTCAGCACTTAAGTTACAGAGAAAGGTTGAACCAGTTAGGTCTCTATTCATTGGAGCGTAGAAGGTTGAGGGGGGATTTGATAGAGGTATTTAAAATTTTGAGAGGGATAGATAGAGTTGACGTGAATAGGCTGTTTCCATTGAGAGTAGGGGAGGTTCAAACGAGAGGACATGATTTAAGAGTTAGGGGGCAAAGCTGAAACAAGCTGTGGTTACCGGGGATTCCTGGTTTGGGGAACATAAAACTGGTTTTCGGTGCAGGATAGAGATTCCTACATGGTGTTTTCCCTCCCGCGTGCCGGGGTCGCGACCTCTCGGATCGGGTTTTCAGCAATGTCAGGTGAGAGGGTGAGCAGGTGAGTCGGAGGATAATAGAGATTAACACGTGGCTAAGGCGTTGGGGTGGGAATAAAACGCTGCAGATAGGTGGATCACTGGGGTCTCTTCCAAGGAAGGTGAGAACTGTGCATAAGCGAGCGTTTCAATCCAACCGAATTTAATTGTCATTCAACCATACATCAGTAAATATGAATACAGCCGAACGCGTCAGTGCTACTCAGCATAAATAAACACAATGTGAACAATCACACGCGGCACAAAACACACGTAATACTTCTGCGATTGAAAAATAGCAAGTACGCGGTGGAAATCAGTACTTATACGATCACACTGTGTTGACTGTATATACATTTACTTGTACACACATTTTTGCAAATCTGCAATAGGCTACAACAGAGCTTGTCTTCTGCGGAGGGAACACTGGGGGGCAGCACAGACTCCTGTCTTGAGACCGCACCGCACCTCTCCGTGTTGTGCCGCTCCTGCACTTACTCCGCCCGCGAGCAAAACTCTCAGTTTACACCTGAACCTAAGTAGAACTAATATCCCAGCGTGAGTTTCGCCATTAGAAAGGGGGAGTGGTGGGGTTTACACAGGAGTAGGGTTTTGGAACAAGAATCCCATAACTGACAGTGTAGAGGTTGTTGTGACAGATGTTGTTCAGACCTCAGACAAATTCAGGAAGCAAAAGAGTGAGCCTGCTGGGACTCATATTCTGAGCTGCGTCCATCTCCATGCTGGAAGCATTGTACGAAAGGAAGATAACCTCAACGCCTGGAAGAATGGTATTTCAGCCAATAGTGAGACTTGGTTGCAGGAATGGCAGGACCGTTAGTTCAGCATTCCCGATATCTGCTGTTTTAGTCGTACGAGTACGGGGATAATTAAAGTGAAACGGGTGGCGTTAATAGTTGTTGAATATTTCACGACAATGGTCAGTTAGGACAGAATGGAGAACTCGTCCAGTTGAGGCTTTAAGGGTGTAGCTGAGGAATAAGAAATGAATGAACTCGTTCATGGGGCAACATGATCCACCAGCTAACAGTCCTGGGAGTTTAGAGGAACAAACCTGCAAGAGGTCCCAGACTGTTGCAAGAAGCATATCGCTGTGATCTTGGATGATTTTAGCAGGAATTGACTGTGAGTCCCATACTGTGAAAGGACCAGTGGGATAGTTAGTCAAGCGTTTGGAAGAAAGTTGCCTTAATCAGTACGTATTAAGTCCCAACGATGAAGTGCAATACTTGATCTCCGACTGCGGAATGGGACAAGGCAAGAGACAACTTTGCATCTAGTGATGGTGATGCCATTAGAGACAAGGTCGTTATGGAAAAGGATCGGTGTGACGTCGGATTTAGTTTCCGAATTTGAGGAAGACCGGCTTTATTGGGGTCAGGAGTGATCTGCCAAGTGTGGATCCGGCCAGGCTGTTTTCCGCTGTTCATCGCAAGTTGGAGCGGAAGCGCTATTCAGCCTCAGTGTAGAGTGGAAAGGACCGGACTAAGAAACAGATGGAGGCGTTGAAGGAGAAAACGACTTCAGTGAACAAGATTGGTGTGTCGAGGAACTGACCGAGAAAATAGATAGTATTTGGGACGGGGATTGATGTTTTCAAGTTCCCTAATTCATTTCTGGTCGCCCCGTTACAGGAAGAGTGTGGGTGTCTTTGGAGAGGATACAGAAAGGATTCACTACGATGCTGCCACGAATCGATAGCACAATCTGTAAGCAGAGATCAGATTTTTTTTCCTTCTTTGCTCTGGGGCAGCGAAGGCTGAGGGGCGTCAGAACAAAATGGGAATGAGCAATGCATGACCATGCTCATGGGGCTACATTACAGGCCAGGCAACAGTCCACTCGGATAGAGTTTCATGGTGTGATTGTGAAGGGAAGAAATGAAGCTAATGTCGGATCCGGGAGTGTTTGATTTGACGGGGAAGATGGAGCTTCACTCTGTGTCTGTTAGAGGGAACTTATACAGATTAATTAGGAGGATGTGCTTGCTGTCTTATTGGAAAACAGAGTAGATAAATCCCCTCGGGTATTCCCTCGGACCTTGAAGGAAACTAGTTTTGAAATTGCAGTGGCCCGGGCAGAAATATTTAAAATATCGCTAACCCCGGGTCAGGTGCCGGAGGATTGGAGGATAGCTCATGTAGTTCCGTTGTTTAAAAAAGGCTCAAAAAGTAAGCCGGGAAATTATAGGCCGGTAAGTTTGACATCGGTAGTAGGTAAATTATTGGAAGGAATACTAAGAGATAGGATATATAAGTATTTAGAAACAGTCAGCATTGCTTTGTGCGTGGTAGGTCATGTTTAACCAAGCTATTGCAGTTTTTGGAGTAAGTGACCATGAAAGTGGTTGAAGGGAAGGCAGTGGATGTTGTCTACATGGACTTCAGTAAGGCCTTTGTCAAGTTCCCACATGGGAGGTTAGTTAGGAAAATTCAGTCGCTCGGTGGACATGGAGAGGTAGTAAATTGGATTAGACATTGGCTTAATGGAAGAAGCCAGAGAGTGGTAGTGGAGGATTGTTTCTCTGAGTGGAGGCCTGTGACTAGTGGTGTGCCACAGGGATTATTGCTGGGTCCATTGTTATTTGTCATCCATATCAATGATCTGGATGATAATGTGGCAAATTGGATCAGCAAATTTGCTGATGATACAAAGATTGCAGGTGTAGTGGGCAGTGAGGAAGGTTTTCAAAACTTGCAGAGGGATTAAGCCAGTTAGAAGAGAGGGATAAAAGATGGCAGATGGAGTTTAATGCTGATAAGTGTGGGGTGTTAAATGTTGGTAGGACTAATCAAAGTAGGACATACATGGTAAATGGTAGGGCATTGAGATATGCAGTAGAACTGAGTGATGTAGGAATAATGGTGCATATTTCCCTGACGGTGGAATATCATGCGGATAGGTTGGTGAATAAAGCTTTTGGTATGCTTGCCTTTATAAATCAGAGCACTGAGAATAACAGTTAGGATGTAATGTTAAAATTGTACAAGGCATTGGTGAGATTAAATTTGGAGTATTGTGTACAGTTCTTGTCACCGAATTATAGGAAGGATGCCGACAAAATAACAAGAGTACACAGGGGAATTACTAGAATGTTTCCTGAGTTTCAGCACCTAAGTTACAGAGAAAGGTTGAACAAGTTATGCCTTTACTATTTGGAGCGTAGAAGGTTGAGGGGGGACTTGATAGAGGTATTTAAAATAATGAAGGGTTTAGATAGAGTTGACGTGGATAGATTTTTTTTTCCATTGAGAGTATGGGAGATTCAAACAAGAGGACATGAATTCGAAGATAGGGGTCAAAAGGTTAGGGGCAACTCGAGGGGGAATTTCTATACTGAGAGAGTGGTAGCTGTGTGGAACGATCTTCCAGTAGAAATTGTAGAGGCAGGTTCGATTTTGTCATTTAAAAAATGGACAGGTTTATGGACAGGAAAGAAATGAATGTTCATGGGCTGAATGCAGCTCGGTAGGACTTGGTGAAGTAAGCGTTCGGCACGCACAAGAAGGGCCGAGATGGCCTGCTTCCGTGCTGTAATTTGTTTATGGTTTTATGGTTATATATATCGTTACAAAAGTTTGAGCACCCTGCACGGTCAGTACTTAGTCACACCCACTTTGGTAAGTGCCACACTTTTAAACTCTTTCTGTACCCAGCTAAGAGTCTTTCAATTCTTGTTTGGTGGATTCTTCACACATTCTTCCGTGCAAAGGAAGTTTGGCGAGGTTCTTTGCCCGAATTGCATGCACTGTTCTTTTGAGGTCTATCCACAGATTGTCGATAATGTTTAGTTCGGGGGATAGTGAGGGCCACGGCAAAACATTCAGCTTGAAGTAGTCCGTTGTGGAGTTTGAGTTTAGGATGTGTTTCAGATGATTATCGTGTTGTAGAAGCCGTCTCTTTTCATCTTCAGCATTTTTACAGACGGTGTGATGGTGCTTCCAGAATTTGCTGGTATTTAATTGAATGCATTCTTCCGTCTACCAGTGAAACTTTCCCCACTGGCTGCAAACAAGCCTGATCGATCCACCCCCGTGTTTAACAGTTGGAGAGGCGTTATTTTCATGAAATTCTGCACTTTCTTTTCTCCAAACATACCTTTGACGGCCACAGGACAGAGGGATGTCAATTCACAACAGAGATTGGGAGGTATTAATTTTGCCAAAGACGGGTGAAGCTGTGGAATTCGTTGCTACAGGCGGCCGTGGACGAGAAGCTACTGGACAGAGAGTCATAGATTCCAGACCAGACAGAGCACGCAGAGAACGGAACGAAAGCTGGACATTGGGAATAAGGGTGGATCAACCATGATCAAATGGTGAGCTGGACAAATGGAGCAAATGGCTTAATTCTACCACACTGTGGTATGATGGTATTTGAAATTCCTGAGATACTGGGTATCAGCATCTCAGTGGGTCTACACTGGGCACAACACATTCATGTGACACGAAGAACGCGTCTTGTTCCTGACAGTACAGCCTCAGATATCCAGGTTTCAGCACTCCCATTCCTCGGAGAGTAGTTCGCTGTCACCTTCCCTATAAGTCTCAGACTGCCAATTATTGTCGGCCAGTGTTCCTTCATGGAATGTCTGTCGGTGAAGGCCTCGCGCCGAGCACTCAGTGCTCAACCGTACGGGATCCGTTTCTTGAGCTGGAGAGAGTGGAGGGAGAGATGTACGATGATGTTGCCGGGATTTGAGTGTCTGAGTTCTGGGGAGAAGGCAAGAATATGTGTCTGCATTCCTAGGAGCGTGGGTATGAAGACAGGAGAGGCGCAGTCTGGGATGGGGAACTGAGAGCCAGTGTGGTGAGAGTGTGTGGAAAGTACGGAGAGAGTAGATACAGAGAATGGTGTCCGAGGGGGAGGGTGGTGGATAGGGAATAACTTAGAGAGAACGAAGGGAAAAAGATAAATGGAAGAGAAAGAGGACATTTTCGGGAGCCGGGAGAGAGTGGCAGAAATGGCAGGTGTGGATCAGAGGGGAGAGGGAGAGTTGTGGTGAAGAATAGAAGTACCAGTAGAGGAGTAGACTTGGCTAAGGAGGGGAAAAGAAGTTGGAAAGAAGTGAAAGGATGGATGTTTGAGAGCGGGGTAGATTGAATGGGGAGAGGAGGGGTGAAGTCACTTGATTGAAGTCGACCCGACAGGCTGTTGACAGGGATGTTGGATCTCTTCAGGAATAGCCGGGTATAAATATGTCGACTCCTCGCAGATTAATCTGTATATACCTTTACAACTGTAACGCCGTGAGTGCAGGTTGCACTCTCTGCAGGTGTACCATTTATAGTACATCTTGTACAGAAGAAAGGAGGGCACATTCCTGTCAAAGAGAGTTAGACAATTCCAATAGAGGCAAAACAGATCCAGCAAACAGGAGACCGTCGCCAAACAGATCTTAGTAATCTCCGCTCTCCCCACAGCTCCTAGTCAGCCTCTAAACTAAACTCATGATACCGCGATCTCCCCACAACCACTGGTCAGTCTCTAAACGAATATCATGACACCGCGGGTCAGTTCCCAAATCAATCCCGACAAGCCTGCATCAGTCAACAAGCTACTCCCACTGCCACACTCTCCCCCCATGGCCCTCTGTCAGTCTCCAAACTTACCCCACTCCCAATCAATCCCGACAAGCCTGCATCAGTCAACAAGCTACTCCCACTGACACACTCTACCCCATGGCCCTCTGTCAGTTTCCAAACTTACCCCACTCCCAAACACTTTCCCTCCGGCGTCGTCTCACTCCCACACCACAGAAATATCACTCTCCCAACCTCACCCGTCTCCGCATTTTCCAATCCAGTAAATAACGAATCGGTGGGCGACAGAGGTGGAAACAACATCCTGTGAAAATAAATCCCTTCGATTAATGTGCATGCAGCGCGCTGGGAAATGTTTCACTGCTAATGTAACGGTTTCTCTGTAGCAGCAGTGTGTTTGTGTTACGACGATAGAAAATGGGGGCATTAGAATGTGCGCCATCCCATGATGGGAGGGGTTTTCTTTCCTGTGAGCCCGAGAGCGAGGGACTCGCGTGTATTTGTTCGGCAGAAGATGGAGAGAGAATGCCAGAACGGGGTAATCGTAGACTGCAGGCCGGACCGGACTTGGAATGGGGTCGGGAGTCGACCTAACCCGGGGGAAATCGATGGAGAACGGACGGACGGGAAAACAGTGAGCTCCCAGGAGCGCATTAGACTGTTTCGTTAAAATGGGCCCTTTTTCTCTTTTTCCTGTACTGACCCTATAGTCAAATGAAGAATGAAAAAGCTCAATCGCTTAGTTGCAAATGGTATACCGCTCGTCGTATCGTGGGATTGATTTGTAACCGGGCAACAAATCAACATAAACGAGATTTCTCACGTTGGCCGGGCCGGAGGGTTACATTGAGCCTGTCTCCATGTATCACCACGGGGAACGTGAAAAGATTGGACACAGATGAAATCACCTAGTGTTTGATCACAGGAATGTGTGCTGGGAAGGTGGGGAGGGAGAATCACTCTTTGACTGACCCCGGGAGTGTGTGATGGGACGGTGTGGAGGGAGATTCACTCTGTATCTGACCCCGGGAGTGTGTGATGGGATGGTGTGGAGGGAGATTCACTCTGGGTCTGAGCCCGTTAGTGTATGTTGGGACGGTGTGGAAGGAGATTCCCTCAGTGTCTGACCCAGGGAGTGTAAGATGGGACGGTATGGAGGGTGATTCACTCTCTGTCTGACCCCGGGAGGGTGTGACGGGATGGTGTGTTAGGAGATTCACTCAGGGTCTGAGACCGGTAGTGTGTGATGGAACGGTGTGGAGGGAGATTCACTCTGTGTCTGACCCCGGGAGTTTGTGATGGGACGGTGTGGAGGAACATTCACTCAGTATCTGACCCAGGGAGAGTGTGATGGGACGGTATGGAGGGAGATTCACTCAGTGTCTGACCCCGGGAGTGTGTGATGGGACGGTGTGGAGGGAGATTCACTCTGTGTCTAACCCCGGGAGTGTGTGTTGGGACGGTGTGGAGGGAGTTTCACTCTGTGTCTGACCCACGGTGTGTGTGATGGGACGTTGTGGAGGGAGATTCACTCTATGTCTGACCCAAGGAGTGTGTGATGGGACGGTGTGGAGGGAGATTCTCTCTGTGTCTGACCCCGGGAGTGTGTGATGGGAAGATGTCGAGGGATCTTCTCTCTGTGCTTCACGCCCGTATTCCATCCTCCATCCGTCTCGTACTCGGGACCTCAGTGACACATGTCTAATATTCTAGCCGATTTTAACTGTCTGCGGGGTATAGAAGGGGGACGGTTAGCCAGGAAGGGGGTTAATTTGTGACGAGATCCTGGGCACCCAGACTCTGCCAGTCTGACCTCCCTCAGCCTGGAGCTGAGACGCTACTGTGTCAGTGTGAGGAGCTCCGACCCACTGTTGCAGTGCACAGGGTGCGGGGGGCAGCAGAAACCTCAAACAAACTCAAGTCAGACACCAAGTCAGGAAGTTACAGCGGTTTATTGATTTCATCATGATAAATGCAAATTAAACAGTATGCGAGCTGCTGACTTGCGGGAATAAATAAGCTGTTGTAGCTATGTACTACGTACAGAGTTAGAGACAACGACACGCTGTCGATAAATCTGTTCCAGACTAGTTTATTCAAACTTCGCAGCGCTGGAATTTCATCCCGAGTGCCCGCACTCTCCGGGCGGAAATGCCGTCAGAAGAGCTCAGGAGCGCTGGCTATTTGTGAGCAGGTGCACCTGCGCAGAAAGTGGGTCGCCACACTGTTCCCGACTCGCTCACAGACACTCGGAATTAACTGACCGGCGACACCGGGTGAACGGTAGATTAATCAGTCCCGTCTATCACCGTCACTCTGCATCGGGGAACCGATGATTATAAAATCACACTTCAGGGCCGTGTCCGGGGTCGCTGCGGATCCAAAGCCATTGCTGAGGTATTTGTCAATTTAACATCATTATATCAGCCAGACAGCCGAATGCCCCGTCCTCAGCAGAGGGGGCAAAAGGATTCTCTCCCGGGACACCAGTGTCCCAGACTGAGCCCCGGCCCCCCGGGCTCCTCCCGTCCGGGTAATTCCCCGGGGTGGCACGCGGGAGAGTCTCGGACCCGCACATCCGGCGGAAGCACGTCACTGCGGGAGCGCTTCCGATTTCACCGAGCTCGAGACCGGAGCCAGTTCCGTTAAGACAGTTGGGAATCAGCCCCGGCTCGCGGCCATTAAAGTTAAGGGCGGGAGTTAAAGGAGAGGGGTGGGGAGAGTTAAAGTGGAGAGGCAGGGGGCAGTTAAAGGGGAGGGCGAGTTAAAGGGCAGGGGGGAATCGGCTCCATCCCGCGGGCGGGGATGTTCACACATTCAGATGTTCACAGGATCACTGTCAGTCCGAGTCTGACTCCCCGCAGAGGCTCCAGTTCCTGCAGAGATCTCAGTTCCTTCCTCCCGGTCTCACTGAACCGATTGACCCCATTCAGATGTTCACACGGCCACTTCCAGTCCGGGTCTGACTCCCCGCAGAGGCTCCAGTTCCTTTTCCCCGGTCTCACTGAACCGATTCCCCACCAGCCTGAAACAGATTGGAGAATAAAGATGAAATGAACAGATCACACAACAGTGTCAGTAACAGGGGACCGGGGTTAATGTTTCAACAACACTCACAGACAAATATCACCAGAAAACCCGCGGATCCGCTGATATTTTATCACTTTGAACATCAACACAAACACTTACCAGATCAGCTTCAGACTCTGGAGTGTCAGTATGAGGCGGCGGAGAGCGGGGACAGATCGGTCTGTCAGAGAGTTTTCTCTCAGGTCCAGCCACGTCAGTGATGGTTTTGTACTGAGAACGGAGATGAGATCCTCGGCCCCAGAATCTGTGAGACCGACTCTCCACAGCCTGGAGATGAGAGAGAGTGAGGGTGAAGGACACAGAGAGACAGGAGACGGTACAAATCCCCAGTTTTTATCAGTAACACTATTACTGATCACATTAATGTTCAGTTCCAGACACCCAGTGACTGTAAGCACAGGTCTGGTACTTACAACAGTTTCTGTATTTTACACTCCGGGTTCCTCAGAGCCGCAGACACCAGTTTCACTCCTGAATCTCTCAGTTTATTATTACTCAGGTCCAGCTCTGTCAGTGACGGGTTTGTACTGAGAGCGGAGGTGAGATCCTCTGCCCCAGAATCTGTGAGACCGACATTCCTCATCCTGGAGATGAGAGAGAGTGAGGGTGAAGGACACAGAGAGACAGGAGACGGTACAAATCCTCAGTGTTTATCAGTAACACTATTACTGATCACATTAATGTTCAGTGTCAGACACCCAGTGACTGTAAACACAATCTCCCACAGTCTGGTACTTACCACAGTTTCTCTATTTTACACTCCGGGTTCCTCAGAGCCGCAGAGACCAGTTTCACTCTTGAATCTCCCAGTTCATCAAGACTTAGGTACAGCTCCGTCAGTGATCGATTTGTACTGAGACTGGAAACGAAATCCTCGGCCCCAGAATCTGTGAGACCGACATTGTTCGGCCTGGAAATGAGAGAGAGTTAGGGTGAAGGACACAGAGAGACAGGAGACGGTACAGATCCCCAGTGTTTATCAGTAACACAATTACTGATCACATTAATGTTCAGTGTCAGACACCCAGTGACTGTAGACACAATCTCCCACAGTCTGGTACTTACCACAGTTTCTGTGTTTTACACACCGGGTTCCCAAGAGCCAAAAACACCAGTTTCACTCCTGAATATCCCATTTTATCATAATTCAGGTCCAGCTCCGTCAGTGATGGTTTTGTACTGAGAGCGGAGACGAGATACTCGGCACCAGAGTCTGTGAGACCGACATTGTTCAGCCTGGAGATGAGAGAGAGTGAGGGTGAAGGACACAGAGAGACAGGAGACGGTACAGATCCCCAGTGTTTATCAGTAACACTATTACTGATCACATTAATGTTCAGTGTCAGACACCCAGTGACTGTAAACACAACCTCCCACAGTCTGGTACTTACCACAGTTTCTGTATTTTACACTCCGGGTTGCTCAGAGCCGCAGACAACTGTTTCACTCCTGAATCTCCCAGGTCATTCTCCCCGAGTCTAAACACAAACAGAACAAAGTGATTCAAACCGTGGGTCTGAGGGTAATTCTCTCACGCGGATATTTCAGGAAACATTAAACCTTTCCGTAAATCACTGATCGAAGTTCCCATCACTGTCAATGTCCCTCACTGCCCAGTTCCACGGTATTCACCCAATGTCAGTCATTTAGTCTGTTGCTGTGACCCTGTGAACTCCACATATTCTGTCTCATTCTCCGTTGGCTAGAAAAGTGTTACTGACCACAGAGTGTCAGAAGGGGCAGGGTTGAAGTTGATGTGGACCCACAGTGAGGAAGTTTTGTGAATCAGGAAATGGCGATGGGAGATGGAGGAAGAGACCCCACCTGAGGGAACGGATGGAAAGACACAAGAGGAAAGAGATGGGGGAAAGAGTTCCCACAGGAGGAAGGGGGATGGGGAACAGAGATCCCACAGGAGGAAGTGAGATGCGGAAGAAAGATCCCTCAGGAGGACGGGGAATGGGGAACAGAGATACCACATGAGGAAGAGGGATGGGGAACAGCGATCCCACAGGAGGACGGGGAATGGGGAACAGAGATCACACAGGAGAAGGTGGGGTGGGGAAGAGAGATCCCACAGGAGGAAGGGGGATGGGGGAGAGTTCCCACAGGAGGAAGGGGGATGGGGAACAGAGATACCACAGGAGGAAGGGGGATGGGGTAGAGTTCCCGCAGAAGGAAGTGGGATGGGGAAGAGAGATCCCACAGGAGGAAGGGGAATGGGGAAGAGAGTTCCCACAGGAGGAAGGGGGATTGGGAAGAGAGTTCACACAGGAAGAAGGGGGATGGGAAGAGTGATCCCACAGGGTGAAAGAGATGGAGTAGAGAGATCCCACAAGTGTAAGGGGATGGAGAAGAGAGATCCCACAGAAGTAAGGAGATGGGGAAGAGATCGCACAGGAGGAAGAGGATAGGGAAGAGAGATCCCACAGGAGGAAGAGGGCTGGGGAACAGAGATTCCACAGGAGGAGGTGGGGTGGGGAACAGAGATCCCACAGGAGGACGGGGAATGGGGAACAGAGATCACACAGGAGGAAGGGGGATGGGGAACAGAGATCCCACAGGAGGACGGGGGATGGGGAACAGAGATACCACAGGAGGAAGGGGGATGGGGTAGAGTTCCCACAGAAGGAAGTGGGATGGGGAAGAGAGATCCCACAGGAGGAAGGGGGATGGGGAACAGAGATACCACATGAGGACGGGGAATGGGGAACAGAGATACCACAGGAGGAAGGGGGATGGGGTAGAGTTCCCACAGAAGGAAGTGGGATGGGGAAGAGAGATCCCACAGGAGGAAGGGGGATTGGGAAGAGAGTTCACACAGGAAGAAGGGGGATGGGAAGAGTGATCCCACAGGGTGAAAGAGATGGGGTAGAGAGATCCCACGTGTAAGGGGATGGAGAAGAGAGATCCCACAGAAGTAAGGAGATGGGGAAGAGAGATCTCACTGGGGGAAGGGGGATGGGGAAGAGAGATCTCACTGGGGGATGGGGAAGAGAGATCTCACTAGGGGATGGGGAAGCGAGATCCCACAGGAGGATAGGGGATGGGGAAGAGTGATCCCACAGGAGGAAGGGGGATGGGAAATAGATTACACAGGAGGAAGGGGGTGGGGAAAAGAGATTCCACAGGAGGAAGGGGACTGGGAAGACAGATCACACAGGAGCAAGGGGAATGGGAAGACAGATCACACAGCAGAAAGTGGGATGGGGAAAAATCCCACAGGAAGAAGGGGGATGGGGAAGTTGTCCCATATGTGGAAAGCGATCGGGAAGAGAGATCACATAGTAGGAAGGAGAATGGGGAAGGGAGATCCCAAAGGAGCAAGTGAATGAAGATCCCTCAGGAGGAAGGGGGCTGGAGAAGAGAGATCCCACAGGAGGAAGGGGGATGGGGGAGAGATATCCAACAGGAGGAAGGGGGATGGGGAACAGAGATACCACCGGAGGAAGGGGGATGTGGAAGTGAGATCCCACAGCAGGAAGAGGATGGGCAGAAGATATCCCACAGGAGGAAGAGGGGCGGGGAAGAGAGGTCCCAGAGCAGGAAGTGTATATAGAAGAGAGATCCCGCAGTAGGAAGCTGAATCATGAAGAGATATCCAACTGGAGGAAGGAGATCGGGAAAACAGATTTACAGGGGGAAGGGGATGGGAAAGAGAGATCCCCAGGGAGGAAGGGCGATAGGGAAGTGCGATCCAACAGGAGGAAGGGGATGGGGAAGAGAGATCCCACAGGAGGAAGTCAGATGGGGAAGAGAGATCCCACAGGAGGAAGGGGGATGGGGAACAGAGATACCACAGGAGGAAGGGGGATGTGGAAGTGAGTTCCCACAGGAGGAAGGGGAATGGGGAAGAGCGATCCCACAGGAGTAAGGGGGATTGGGATGAGAGTTCACACAGGAAGATGGGGGATGGGAAGAGTGATCCCACAGGGTGAAAGAGATGGGGAAGAGAGATCCCACAGGAGGAAGGGGGTTGGGGAACAGAGATACCACAGGAGGAAGGGGGATGTGGAAGTGAGATCCCACAGCAGGAAGAGGATGGGCTGGAGATATCCCACTGGAGGAAGAGGGATGGGGAAGAGAGGTCCCAGAGCAGGAAGGGGAATGGGGAAGAGAGTTCCCACAGGAGGAAGGGGAATGGGGAAGAGCGATCCCACAGGAGTAAGGGGGATTGGGAAGAGAGTTCACACAGGAAGTTGGGGGATGGGAAGAGTGATCCCACAGGGTGAAAGAGATGGGGAAGAGAGATCCCACAGGAGGAAGGGAGTTGGGGAACAGAGATACCACAGGAGGAAGGGGGATGTGGAAGTGAGATCCCACAGCAGGAAGAGGATGGGCTGGAGATATCCCACTGGAGGAAGAGGGATGGGGAAGAGAGGTCCCAGAGCAGGAAGTGTATATAGAAGAGAGATCCCGCAGTAGGAAGCTGAATCATGAAGAGATATCCAACGGGAGGAAGGAGATTGGGAAAATAGATTTACAGGGAGAAGGGGATGGGAAAGAGAGATCCCCCAGGAGGAAGTGTATAGGGAAGTGCGATCCAACAGGAGTAAGGGGGATGGGGAAGGGAGATCCCTCAGGAGGAATGGGGATGGGGAAGAGATATCCCATTCGGAAGCGGAATCAGCAAGAGAGATCCCACAGGAGAAGGGGAAGGCGATAAGAGATCCCACAGGAGCTAGTTGGGAAGAGAGATCACATAGGAGGAAGGGGGATGGGAAAGTGAGTTACCACAGGAGGAAGAGGGACGCGGCAGAGAGATCCCTCTGGAGAAAGGGGGATGGGGAATAAATTTCCGGCAGGAGGAAGTGGATGGGGAAGAGAGATCTCACAGTAGGAAGCAGAATCAGGAAGAGAGATCCAACAGGAGCAAGGGGATGGGGAAGAGAGATCCCACAGAGTTAAGGAGATGAGGAAGAGATCGCACAGCAGGAAGAGGATGGGGAGAGAGATCTCTCTGGGGGATTGGGAAGAGAGATCCCACAGGAGGATGGGGAATGGGGAAGGAAGATCCCACAGGAGGAAGGTGGATGGGGAAGAGAGATCCCACAGGAGGAAGGGGGATTGGGAAGAGAGTTCTCACTGGAAGAAGGGGGATGGGAAGAGAGATCCCACAGGATGAAAGAGATGGGGTAGAGAGATCCCACAAGTGTAAGGGGATGGAGAAGAGAGATCCCACAGAAGTAAGGAGATGGGGAAGAGATCGCACAGGAGGATAGGGGATGGGAAAATAGATTTCACAGGGGGAAGGGTAGGTGGGGAAAAGAGATTCCACAGGAGGAAGGGGACTGGGAAGACAGATCACACAGGAGGAAGGGCACTGGGAAGACAGATCACACAGCAGAAAGTGGGATGGGGAAAAATCCCACAGGAGGAAGGGGGATGGGGAAGTTTTCCCATATGTGGAAAACGATCGGGAGGAGAGATCCCACAGGAGCAAGTGAATGAAGATCCCTCAGGAGGAAGGGGGCTGGAGAAGAGAGATCCCACAGGAGGAAGGGGGATGGGGGAGAGATATCCCACAGGAGGAAGGGGGATGGGGAACAGAGATACCACAGGAGGAAGGGGGATGTGGAAGTGAGATCCCTCAGCAGGAAGGGGAATGGGGAAGAGAGATCCCACAGGAGGAAGGGGGATGGGGAAGAGAGATCCCACAGAAGGAAGGGGGATGGGGAACAGAGATACCACAGGAGGAAGGGGGATGTGGAAGTGAGATCCCACAGCAGGAAGAGGATGTGCAGGAGATATCCCACAGGAGGAAGAGGGATGGGGAATAGAGGTCCCAGAGCAGGAAGTGTATATGGAAGAGAGATCCCGCAGTAGGAAGCTGAATCATGAAGAGATATCCAACGGGAGGAAGGAGATCGGGAAAATAGATTTACAGGGAGAAGGGGATGGGAAAGAGAGATCCCCCAGTAGGAAGGGTATAGGGAAGTGCGATCCAACAGGAGAAAGGGGGATGGGGAAGAGAGATCCCACAGGAGGAAGGGGGATGGGAAAAAGTGATCACACAGGAGGAAATGGAATGTGGAAAAGTGATCCTACAGGGTGAAAGAGATGGGGAAGGGAGATCCCACTAGAGGAAGGGGGATGGGGAAGAGATAACCCAGTCGGAAGCGTAATCAGCAAGAGAGATCCCACAGGAGAAGGCGAAGGCGATGAGAGATCCCACAGGAGCAAGTTGGGAAGAGAGATCACATCGGAGGAAGGGGGATGGGAAAGTGAGTTGCCACAGGAGGAAGAGGGATGCGGCAGAAAGATCCCTCAGGAGAAAGGGGGATGGGGAATAAATTTCCGGCAGGAGGAATTGGATGGGGAAGAGAGATCCCACAGTAGGAAGTAGAATCAGGAAGAGAGATCCAACAGGAGCAAGGGGGATGGGGAAGAGAGATCCCGCAGAGTTAAGGAGATGGGGAAGAGATCGCACAGCAGGAAGAGGATGGGCAGAGAGATCTCTCTGGGGGATGGGGAAGAGAGATCCCACAGGAGGATGGGGAATGGGGAAGGGAGATCCCACAGGTGGAAGGGGAATAGGGAAGAGCGATCCCACTGGAGGTAGGGGGATTGGGAAGAGAGTTCACACAGGAAGAAGGGGGATGGGAAGAGTGATCCCACAGGGTGAAAGAGATGGGGTCGAGAGATCCCACAAGTGTAAGGGGATGGAGAAGAGAGATCCCACAGAAGTAAGGAGATGGGGAAGAGATCGCACAGGAGGAAGAGGATAGGGAAGAGAGATCCCACAGGAGGAAGGGTGATGGGGAAGCGAAATCCCACAGGAGGAAGGGGGATGGGAAAATAGATTACACAGGAGGAAGGGGGGTGGGGAAAAGAGATTCCACAGGAGGAAGGGGACTGGGAAGACAGAACACACAGGAGGAAGGGCACTGGGAAGACAGATCACACAGCAGAAAGTGGGATGGGGAAAAATCCCACAGGAGGAAGGGGGATGGGGAAAAATCCCACAGGAGGAAGGGGGATGAGGAAGTTGTCCCATATGTGGAAAGCGATCGGGAAGAGAGATCACAAAGAAGGAAGGAGAATGGGGAAGAGAGATCCCACAGGAGCAAGTGAATGAAGATCCCTAAGGAGGAAGGGGGCTGGAGAAGAGAGATCCCACAGGAGGAAGGGGGATGGGGAAGAGAGATCCCAGAGGAGGAAGGGGGATGGGGAACAGAGATACCACAGGAGGAAGGGGGATGTGGAACTGAGATCCCACAGCAGGAAGAGGATGGGTAGGAGATATCCCACAGGAGGAAGAGGGATGGAGAAGAGTGGTCCCAGAGCAGGATGTGTATATAGAAGAGAGATCCCACAGTAGGAAGCAGAATCAGGAAGAGAGATCCAACAGGAGGAAGGTGGATCGGAAGTAGAGATACCACAGGAGGATGGGAGTTGGGGAAGAGAGATCCCAAAGGAGGAAGTGGGTTGGGGAAGAGAGATCCCACAGGAGGAAGGGGGATGGGGAAGAGAGATCCCAGAGGAGGAAGGGGGATGGGGAACAGAGATACCACAGGAGGAAGGGGGATGTGGAACTGAGATCCCACAGCAGGAAGAGGATGGGTAGGAGATATCCCACAGGAGGAAGAGGGATGGAGAAGAGTGGTCCCAGAGCAGGATGTGTATATAGAAGAGAGATCCCACAGTAGGAAGCAGAATCAGGAAG
Source organism: Hypanus sabinus (assembly GCF_030144855.1). Lineage (NCBI taxonomy): Eukaryota > Metazoa > Chordata > Chondrichthyes > Myliobatiformes > Dasyatidae > Hypanus > Hypanus sabinus. The sequence goes on from NW_026781811.1 coordinate 41,043, forward strand.
AGAGATCCAACAGGAGGAAGGTGGATCGGAAGTAGAGATACCACAGGAGGATGGGAGTTGGGGAAGAGAGATCCCAAAGGAGGAAGTGGGTTGGGGAAGAGAGATCCCACAGGAGGAAGGGGGATGGGGAAGAGAGATCCCACAGGAGGAAGGGGGATGGGGAACAGAGATACCACAGGAGGAAGGGGGATGTGGAACTGAGATCCCACAGCAGGAAGAGGATGGGTAGGAGATATCCCACAGGAGGAAGAGGGATGGAGAAGAGTGGTCCCAGAGCAGGATGTGTATATAGAAGAGAGATCCCACAGTAGGAAGCAGAATCAGGAAGAGAGATCCAACAGGAGGAAGGTGGATCGGAAGTAGAGATACCACAGGAGGATGGGAGTTGGGGAAGAGAGATCCCAAAGGAGGAAGTGGGTTGGGGAAGAGAGATCCCACAGGAGGAAGGGGGATGGGGAAGAGAGATCCCAGAGGAGGAAGGGGGATGGGGAACAGAGATACCACAGGAGGAAGGGGGATGTGGAACTGAGATCCCACAGCAGGAAGAGGATGGGTAGGAGATATCCCACAGGAGGAAGAGGGATGGAGAAGAGTGGTCCCAGAGCAGGATGTGTATATAGAAGAGAGATCCCACAGTAGGAAGCAGAATCAGGAAGAGAGATCCAACAGGAGGAAGGTGGATCGGAAGTAGAGATACCACAGGAGGATGGGAGTTGGGGAAGAGAGATCACAAAGGAGGAAGTGGGTTGGGGAAGAGAGATCCCACAGGAGGAAGGGGGATGTGGAAGTGAGATCCCACAGGAGGAAGGGGGCTGGGAAGACAGGAGGAAGGGGACTGGGTAGACAGATCACACAGCAGAAAGTGGGATGGGGAAAAATCCCACAGGAGGAAGGGGGATGTGGAAAAATCCCACAGGAGGAAGGGGGATGGGGAAGTTGTCCCATATGTGGAAAGCGAGCGGGACAAGAGATCACATAGAAGGAAGGAGAATGGGGAAGAGAGATCCCACAGGAGCAAGTGAATGAAGATCCCTCAGGAGGAAGGAGGCTGGAGAAGAGAGATCCCACAGGAGGAAGGGGGATGGTGAAGAGAGATCCCAGAGGAGGAAGTGGGATGGGGAACAGAGATACCACAGGAGGAAGGGGGATGTGGAAGTGACATCCCACAGCAGGAAGAGGATGGGGAAGAGAGGTCCCAGAGCAGGAAGTGTATATAGAAGAGAGATCCCGCAGTAGGAAGCTGAACAATGAAGAGATTTCCAACGGGATGAAGGAGATCGGGAAAATAGATTTACAGAGGGAAGGGGATGGGAAAGAGAGTTCCCCCAGGAGGAAGGGGGATAGGGAAGTGCGATCCAACAGGAGGAAGGGGGATGGGTAAAAGCGATCACACAGGAGGAAAGGGAATGTGGAAAAGTGATCCTACAGGGTGAAAGAGATGGGGAAGGGAGATCCCACACGAGGAATGGGGATGGGGAAGAGATAACCCAGTCGGAAGCGGAATCAGCCAGAGAGATCCCACAGGAGAAGGGGAATGCGATGAGAGATCCCACAGGAGCTAGTTGGGAAGAGAGATAACATAGGAGGAAGGGGGATGGGAAAGGGAGTTACCACAGGAGGAAGAGGGACGCGGCAGAGAGATCCCTCTGGAGAAAGGGGGATGGGGAATAAATTTCCGGCAGGAGGAAGTGGATGGGGAAGAGAGATCTCACAGTAGGAAGCAGAATCAGGAAGAGAGATCCAACAGGAGCAAGGGGGATGGGGAAGAGAGATCCCACAGAGATAAGGAGATGGGGAAGAGATCGCACAGCAGGAAGAGGATGGGGAAGAGATCTCTCTGGGGGATGGGGAAAAGAAATTCCACCGGAGGAAGGGGGATGGGGAACAGAGTTACCACAGGAGGAAGGGGGATGTGGAAGTGAGATCCCTCAGCAGGAAGGGGGATGGGGAAGAGAGATCCCACAGGAGGAAGAGGGATGGAAAAGAGTGGTCCCAGGGCAGGATGTGTATATCGAAGAGAGATCCCGCAGTAGGAAGCTGAACAATGAAGAGACATCCATAGGGAGGAAGGAGATCGGGAAAATAGATTTACAGGGGGAAGGGGATGGGAAAGAGTGTTCCCCCAGGAGGAAGGGGGGTAGGGAAGTGCGATCCAACAGGAGGAAGGAGGATGGGGAAGAGAGATCCCACAGGAGGAAGGGGGATGGGGAAAAGTGATCACACTGGAGGAAAGGGAATGTGGAAAAGTGATCCTACAGGGTGAAAGAGACGGGGAAGGGAGATCCCACAGGAGGAATGGGGATGGGGAAGAGATAACCCAGTCGGAAGCGGAATCAGCCAGAGAGCTCCCACAGGAGCAGGGGAATGCGATGAGAGATCCCACAGGAGCAAGTTGGGAAGAGAGATCACATAGGAGGAAGGGGGATGGGAAAGTGAGTTACCACAGGAGGAAGAGGGATGCGACAGAGAGATCCCTCAGGAGAAAGGGGGATGGGGAATAAATTTCCGGCAGGAGGAAGTGGATGGGGAAGAGAGATCCCACAGTAGGAAGCAGAATCAGGAAGAGAGATCCAACAGGAGCAAGGGGGATAGGGAAGTGAGATCCCACAGAGATAAGGAGATGTGGAAGAGATCGCACAGCAGGAAGAGGATGGGGCAGAGAGATCTCTCTGGGGGATGGGGAAAAAAACTTCCACAGGAGGAAGGGGGATGGGGAACAGAGTTACCACAGGAGGAAGTGGGATGTGTAACAGAGTTACCACAGGAGGAAGGGGATGAAGAAGAGAGATCCCTCAGGAGGAAGGGGCTGGGAAGTGAGATCCCACAGTAGGAAGAGGATGGGAAGGAGATATCCCACAGGAGGAAGAGTATTGGGGAAGAGATGTCCCAGAGCAGGAAGTGGATATGGAAGAGGGATCCCGCATTAGGAAGCTGAATCAAGAAGAAATATCCAACGGGAGTACGGAGATCGGGAAAATAGATTTACAGGGGGAAGGGGATGGGGAAGAGAGGACCCACAGTTGGAAGCAGAATCAGGAAGAAAGATCCAACAGGAGGTAGGGGGATGGGAACGAGAGATACCACAGGAGCATGGAGGATGGGGAACAGAGATCATACAGGACGAAAATAATGGTGAAGAGGCGACCCACAGTAGGAATTGGATGGGGAAGAGAGATCCCGCAGCAGGAAGCAGAATAAGGAAGAGAGATCCAACAGGAGGTAGGTGGATCGGAAGTAGAGATAGCACAGGAGGATGGGAGATGGGGAAGAGAGATCCCAAAGGAGGAAGTGGGTTGGGGAAGAGAGATCCCACAGGAGGAAGGGGGATGTGGAAGTGAGATCCCATAGGAGGAAGGGGGCTGGGAAGACAGGAGGAAGGGGACTGGGTAGACAGATCACACAGCAGAATGTGGGATGGGGAAAAATCCCACAGGAGGAAGGGGGATGTGGAAAAATCCCACAGGAGGAAGGGGGATGGGGAAGTTGTCCCATATGTGGAAAGCGATCGGGACAAGAGATCACATAGAAGGAAGGAGAATGGGGAAGAGAGATCCCACAGGAGGAAGGGGGATGGTGAAGAGAGATCCCACAGGAGGAAGGGGGGATGGTGAAGAGAGATCCCAGAGGAGGAAGGGGGATGGGGAACAGAGATACCACAGGAGGAAGGGGGATGTGGAAGTGAGATCCCACAGCAGGAAGAGGATGGGGAAGAGAGGTCCCAGAGCAGGAAGTGTATATAGAAGAGAGATCCCGCAGTAGGAAGCTGAACAATGAAGAGATTTCCAACGGGATGAAGGAGATCGGGAAAATAGATTTACAGGGGGAAGGGGATGGGAAAGAGAGTTCCCCCAGGAGGAAGGGGGATAGGGAAGTGCGATCCAACAGGAGGAAGGGGGATGGGGAAGAGAGATCCCACAGGAGGAAGGGGGATGGGTAAAAGCGATCACACAGGAGGGAAGGGAATGTGGAAAAGTGATCCTACAGGGTGAAAGAGATGGGGAAGGGAGATCCCACACGAGGAATGGGGATGGGGAAGAGATAACCCAGTCGGAAGCGGAATCAGCCAGAGAGATCCCACAGGAGAAGGGGAATGCGATGAGAGATCCCACAGGAGCTAGTTGGGAAGAGATCCCACAGGAGCTAGTTAGGAGGATGGGGGATGGGAAAGTGAGTTACCACAGGAGGAAGAGGGATGCGGCAGAGAGATCCCTCTGGAGAAAGGGGGATGGGGAATAAATTTCCGGCAGGAGGAAGTGGATGGGGAAGAGAGATCCCACAGTAGGAAGCAGAATCAGGAAGAGAGATCCAACAGGAGCAAGGGAGATGGGGAAGAGAGATCCCACAGAGATAAGGAGATGGGGAAGATATCGCACAGCAGGAAGAGGATGGGGAAGAGAGAACTCTCTGGGGGATGGGGAAAAGAAATTCCACCGGAGGAAGGGGGACGGGGAACAGAGTTACCAAAGGAGGAAGGGGGATATGGAAGTGAGATCCCTCAGCAGGAAGGGGGATGGGGAAGAGAGATCCCACAGGAGGAAGGGGGAAGGGGAAGAGAGATCACTCAGGAGGAAGGGGCTGGGAAGTGAGATCCCACAGCAGGAAGAGGATGGGAAGGAGATATCCCACAGGAGGAAGGGGGCTGGATTAGAGAGATCCCAATGGAGGAAGTGGAATGGGGAACAGAGATACCACAGGAGGAAGGGGGATTGGAAGAGAGATCCCACAGGAGGAAGGGGGATGGGGAACAGAGATACCACAGGAAGAAGGGGGATGTGGAAGAGAGGTCCCAGAGCAGGAAGTGTATATAGAAGAGAGATCCCGCAGTAGGAAGCTGAATCATGAAGAGATATCCAACGGGAGGAAGGAGATCGGGAAAATAGATTTACAGGGGGAAGGGGATGGGAAAGAGAGATCCCCCAGGAGGAAGGGAGGTAGGGAAGTGCGATCCAACAGGAAGGGGGATGGGGAAGAGAGATCCCACAGGAGGATGGGGGATGGGGAAGGGAGGTCCCACAGGAGGAAGGGGGATGGGGAAGAGCGATCCTACAGGAGGAAGGGGTATGGGGAAGAGAGTTCCCAGAGGAGGAAGGGGGATTGGGAAGAGAGTTCACACAGGAAGAAGGGGGATGGGAAGAGTGATCCCACAGGGTGAATGAGATGGGGTAGAGAGATCCCACAAGTGTAAGGGGGTGGAGAAGAGAGATCCCACAGAAGAAAGGAGATCGGGAAGAGATCGCACAGGAGGAAGAGGATAGGGAAGAGAGATCCGACAGGAGGAAGGGGGCTGGGGAAGAGAGATCGCACTGGGGGATGGGGAAGCGAGATCCCACAGGAGGATAGGGGATGGGGAAGAGAGATCCCACAGGAGGAAGGGGGATGGGAAAATAGATTACACAGGAGGAAGGGGGGTGTGGGGAAAAGAGATTCCACAGGAGGAAGGGGACTGGGAAGACAGACGAAACAGGAGGAAGGGGATTGGGAAGACAGATCACACAGCAGAAAGTGGGATGGGGAAAAATCCCATAGGAGGAAGGGGGATGGGGAAGTTGTCCCATATGTGGAAAGCGATCGGGAAGAGAGATCACATAGAAGGAAGGAGAATGGGGAAGAGAGATCCCACAGGAGCAAGTGAATGAAAATCCCTCAGGAGGAAGGGGGCTGGAGAAGAGAGATCCCACAGGAGGAAGGGGATGGGGGAGAGATATCCCACAGGAGGAAGGGGGATGGGGAACAGAGATACCACAGGAGGAAGGGGAATGTGGAAGTGAGATTCCACAGCAGGAAGGGGGATGGGGAAGAGAGATCCCGCAGGAGGAAGGGGGATGGGGAAGAGAGATCCCACAGGAGGTTGGGGGATGGGGAACAGAGTTACCACAGGAGGAAGGGGGATGTGGAAGTGAGATCCCACAGCAGGAAGTGGGATGGGGAACAGAGATACCACAGGAAGAAGGGGGATGTGGAAGAGAGGTCCCAGAGCAGGAAGTGTATATAGAAGAGAGATCCCGCAGTAGGAAGCTGAATCATGAAGAGATATCCAACGGGAGGAAGGAGATCGGGAAAATAGATTTACAGGGGGAAGGGGATGGGAAAGAGAGATCCCCCAGGAGGATGGGAGGTAGGGAAGTGCGATCCAACAGGAAGGGGGATGGGGAAGAGAGATCCCACAGGAGGATGGGGGATGGGGAAGGGAGGTCCCACAGGAGGAAGGGGGATGGGGAAGAGCGATCCTACAGGAGGAAGGGGTATGGGGAAGAGAGTTCCCAGAGGAGGAAGGGGGATTGGGAAGAGAGTTCACACAGGAAGAAGGGGGATGGGAAGAGTGATCCCACAGGGTGAAAGAGATGGGGTAGAGAGATCCCACAAGTGTAAGGGGGTGGAGAAGAGAGATCCCACAGAAGAAAGGAGATCGGGAAGAGATCGCACAGGAGGAAGAGGATAGGGAAGAGAGATCCGACAGGAGGAAGGGGGATGGGGAAGAGAGATCGCACTGGGGGATGGGGAAGCGAGATCCCACAGGAGGATAGGGGATGGGGAAGAGAGATCCCACAGGAGGAAGGGGGATGGGAAAATAGATTACACAGGAGGAAGGGGGGTGTGGGGAAAAGAGATTCCACAGGAGGAAGGGGACTGGGAAGACAGACGAAACAGGAGGAAGGGGATTGGGAAGACAGATCACACAGCAGAAAGTGGGATGGGGAAAAATCCCATAGGAGGAAGGGGGATGGGGAAGTTGTCCCATATGTGGAAAGCGATCGGGAAGAGAGATCACATAGAAGGAAGGAGAATGGGGAAGAGAGATCCCACAGGAGCAAGTGAATGAAAATCCCTCAGGAGGAAGGGGGCTGGAGAAGAGAGATCCCACAGGAGGAAGGGGATGGGGGAGAGATATCCCACAGGAGGAAGGGGGATGGGGAACAGAGATACCACAGGAGGAAGGGGAATGTGGAAGTGAGATTCCACAGCAGGAAGGGGGATGGGGAAGAGAGATCCCGCAGGAGGAAGGGGGATGGGGAAGAGAGATCCCACAGGAGGTTGGGGGATGGGGAACAGAGTTACCACAGGAGGAAGGGGGATGTGGAAGTGAGATCCCACAGCAGGAAGGGGGATGGGGAACAGAGATACCACAGGAAGAAGGGGCATGTGGAAGAGAGGTCCGAGAGCAGGAAGTGTATATAGAAGAGAGATCCCGCAGTAGGAAGCTGAATCGTGAAGAGATATCCAACGGGAGGAAGGAGATCGGGAAAATAGATTTACAGGGGGAAGGGGATGGGAAAGAGAGATCCCCCAGGAGGAAGGGAGGTAGGGAAGTGCGATCCAACAGGAAGGGGGATGGGTAAGAGAGATCCCACAGGAGGATGGGGGATGGGGAAGGGAGGTCCCACAGGAGGAAGGGGGATGGGGAAGAGCGATCCTACAGGAGGAAGGGGTATGGGGAAGTGAGTTCCCAGAGGAGGAAGGGGGATTGGGAAGAGAGTTCACACAGGAAGAAGGGGGATGGGAAGAGTGATCCCACAGGGTGAAAGAGATGGGGTAGAGAGATCCCACAAGTGTAAGGGGGTGGAGAAGAGAGATCCCACAGAAGAAAGGAGATCGGGAAGAGATCGCACAGGAGGAAGAGGATAGGGAAGAGAGATCCGACAGGAGGAAGGGGGCTGGGGAAGAGAGATCGCACTGGGGGATGGGGAAGCGAGATCCCACAGGAGGATAGGGGATGGGGAAGAGAGATCCCACAGGAGGAAGGGGGATGGGAAAATAGATTACACAGGAGGAAGGGGGGTGTGGGGAAAAGAGATTCCACAGGAGGAAGGGGACTGGGAAGACAGACGAAACAGGAGGAAGGGGATTGGGAAGACAGATCACACAGCAGAAAGTGGGATGGGGAAAAATCCCATAGGAGGAAGGGGGATGGGGAAGTTGTCCCATATGTGGAAAGCGATCGGGAAGAGAGATCACATAGAAGGAAGGAGAATGGGGAAGAGAGATCCCACAGGAGCAAGTGAATGAAAATCCCTCAGGAGGAAGGGGGCTGGAGAAGAGAGATCCCACAGGAGGAAGGGGATGGGGGAGAGATATCCCACAGGAGGAAGGGGGATGGGGAACAGAGATACCACAGGAGGAAGGGGAATGTGGAAGTGAGATTCCACAGCAGGAAGGGGGATGGGGAAGAGAGATCCCGCAGGAGGAAGGGGGATGGGGAAGAGAGATCCCACAGGAGGTTGGGGGATGGGGAACAGAGTTACCACAGGAGGAAGGGGGATGTGGAAGTGAGATCCCACAGCAGGAAGGGGGATGGGGAACAGAGATACCACAGGAAGAAGGGGGATGTGGAAGAGAGGTCCCAGAGCAGGAAGTGTATATAGAAGAGAGATCCCGCAGTAGGAAGCTGAATCATGAAGAGATATCCAACGGGAGGAAGGAGATCGGGAAAATAGATTTACAGGGGGAAGGGGATGGGAAAGAGAGATCCCCCAGGAGGAAGGGAGGTAGGGAAGTGCGATCCAACAGGAAGGGGGATGGGGAAGAGAGATCCCACAGGAGGATGGGGGATGGGGAAGGGAGGTCCCACAGGAGGAAGGGGGATGGGGAAGAGCGATCCTACAGGAGGAAGGGGTATGGGGAAGAGAGTTCCCAGAGGAGGAAGGGGGATTGGGAAGAGAGTTCACACAGGAAGAAGGGGGATGGGAAGAGTGATCCCACAGGGTGAAAGAGATGGGGTAGAGAGATCCCACAAGTGTAAGGGGGTGGAGAAGAGAGATCCCACAGAAGAAAGGAGATCGGGAAGAGATCGCACAGGAGGAAGAGGATAGGGAAGAGAGATCCGATAGGAGGAAGGGGGCTGGGGAAGAGAGATCGCACTGGGGGATGGGGAAGCGAGATCCCACAGGAGGATAGGGGATGGGGAAGAGAGATCCCACAGGAGGAAGGGGGATGGGAAAATAGATTACACAGGAGGAAGGGGGGTGTGGGGAAAAGAGATTCCACAGGAGGAAGGGGACTGGGAAGACAGACGAAACAGGAGGAAGGGGATTGGGAAGACAGATCACACAGCAGAAAGTGGGATGGGGAAAAATCCCATAGGAGGAAGGGGGATGGGGAAGTTGTCCCATATGTGGAAAGCGATCGGGAAGAGAGATCACATAGAAGGAAGGAGAATGGGGAAGAGAGATCCCACAGGAGCAAGTGAATGAAAATCCCTCAGGAGGAAGGGGGCTGGAGAAGAGAGATCCCACAGGAGGAAGGGGATGGGGGAGAGATATCCCACAGGAGGAAGGGGGATGGGGAACAGAGATACCACAGGAGGAAGGGGAATGTGGAAGTGAGATTCCACAGCAGGAAGGGGGATGGGGAAGAGAGATCCCGCAGGAGGAAGGGGGATGGGGAAGAGAGATCCCACAGGAGGTTGGGGGATGGGGAACAGAGTTACCACAGGAGGAAGGGGGATGTGGAAGTGAGATCCCACAGCAGGAAGGGGGATGGGGAACAGAGATACCACAGGAAGAAGGGGGATGTGGAAGAGAGGTCCCAGAGCAGGAAGTGTATATAGAAGAGAGATCCCGCAGTAGGAAGCTGAATCATGAAGAGATATCCAACGGGAGGAAGGAGATCGGGAAAATAGATTTACAGGGGGAAGGGGATGGGAAAGAGAGATCCCCCAGGAGGAAGGGAGGTAGGGAAGTGCGATCCAACAGGAAGGGGGATGGGGAAGAGAGATCCCACAGGAGGATGGGGGATGGGGAAGGGAGGTCCCACAGGAGGAAGGGGGATGGGGAACAGAGTTACCACAGGAGGAAGGGGGATGTGGAAGTGAGATCCCACAGCAGGAAGGGGGATGGGGAACAGAGATACCACAGGAAGAAGGGGGATGTGGAAGAGAGGTCCCAGAGCAGGAAGTGTATATAGAAGAGAGATCCCGCAGTAGGAAGCTGAATCATGAAGAGATATCCAACGGGAGGAAGGAGATCGGGAAAATAGATTTACAGGGGGAAGGGGATGGGAAAGAGAGATCCCCCAGGAGGAAGGGAGGTAGGGAAGTGCGATCCAACAGGAAGGGGGATGGGTAAGAGAGATCCCACAGGAGGATGGGGGATGGGGAAGGGAGGTCCCACAGGAGGAAGGGGGATGGGGAAGAGCGATCCTACAGGAGGAAGGGGTATGGGGAAGTGAGTTCCCAGAGGAGGAAGGGGGATTGGGAAGAGAGTTCACACAGGAAGAAGGGGGATGGGAAGAGTGATCCCACAGGGTGAAAGAGATGGGGTAGAGAGATCCCACAAGTGTAAGGGGGTGGAGAAGAGAGATCCCACAGAAGAAAGGAGATCGGGAAGAGATCGCACAGGAGGAAGAGGATAGGGAAGAGAGATCCGACAGGAGGAAGGGGGCTGGGGAAGAGAGATCGCACTGGGGGATGGGGAAGCGAGATCCCACAGGAGGATAGGGGATGGGGAAGAGAGATCCCACAGGAGGAAGGGGGATGGGAAAATAGATTACACAGGAGGAAGGGGGGTGTGGGGAAAAGAGATTCCACAGGAGGAAGGGGACTGGGAAGACAGACGAAACAGGAGGAAGGGGATTGGGAAGACAGATCACACAGCAGAAAGTGGGATGGGGAAAAATCCCATAGGAGGAAGGGGGATGGGGAAGTTGTCCCATATGTGGAAAGCGATCGGGAAGAGAGATCACATAGAAGGAAGGAGAATGGGGAAGAGAGATCCCACAGGAGCAAGTGAATGAAAATCCCTCAGGAGGAAGGGGGCTGGAGAAGAGAGATCCCACAGGAGGAAGGGGATGGGGGAGAGATATCCCACAGGAGGAAGGGGGATGGGGAACAGAGATACCACAGGAGGAAGGGGAATGTGGAAGTGAGATTCCACAGCAGGAAGGGGGATGGGGAAGAGAGATCCCGCAGGAGGAAGGGGGATGGGGAAGAGAGATCCCACAGGAGGTTGGGGGATGGGGAACAGAGTTACCACAGGAGGAAGGGGGATGTGGAAGTGAGATCCCACAGCAGGAAGGGGGATGGGGAACAGAGATACCACAGGAAGAAGGGGGATGTGGAAGAGAGGTCCCAGAGCAGGAAGTGTATATAGAAGAGAGATCCCGCAGTAGGAAGCTGAATCATGAAGAGATATCCAACGGGAGGAAGGAGATCGGGAAAATAGATTTACAGGGGGAAGGGGATGGGAAAGAGAGATCCCCCAGGAGGAAGGGAGGTAGGGAAGTGCGATCCAACAGGAAGGGGGATGGGGAAGAGAGATCCCACAGGAGGATGGGGGATGGGGAAGGGAGGTCCCACAGGAGGAAGGGGGATGGGGAAGAGCGATCCTACAGGAGGAAGGGGTATGGGGAAGAGAGTTCCCAGAGGAGGAAGGGGGATTGGGAAGAGAGTTCACACAGGAAGAAGGGGGATGGGAAGAGTGATCCCACAGGGTGAAAGAGATGGGGTAGAGAGATCCCACAAGTGTAAGGGGGTGGAGAAGAGAGATCCCACAGAAGAAAGGAGATCGGGAAGAGATCGCACAGGAGGAAGAGGATAGGGAAGAGAGATCCGATAGGAGGAAGGGGGCTGGGGAAGAGAGATCGCACTGGGGGATGGGGAAGCGAGATCCCACAGGAGGATAGGGGATGGGGAAGAGAGATCCCACAGGAGGAAGGGGGATGGGAAAATAGATTACACAGGAGGAAGGGGGGTGTGGGGAAAAGAGATTCCACAGGAGGAAGGGGACTGGGAAGACAGACGAAACAGGAGGAAGGGGATTGGGAAGACAGATCACACAGCAGAAAGTGGGATGGGGAAAAATCCCATAGGAGGAAGGGGGATGGGGAAGTTGTCCCATATGTGGAAAGCGATCGGGAAGAGAGATCACATAGAAGGAAGGAGAATGGGGAAGAGAGATCCCACAGGAGCAAGTGAATGAAAATCCCTCAGGAGGAAGGGGGCTGGAGAAGAGAGATCCCACAGGAGGAAGGGGATGGGGGAGAGATATCCCACAGGAGGAAGGGGGATGGGGAACAGAGATACCACAGGAGGAAGGGGAATGTGGAAGTGAGATTCCACAGCAGGAAGGGGGATGGGGAAGAGAGATCCCACAGGAGGTTGGGGGATGGGGAACAGAGTTACCACAGGAGGAAGGGGGATGTGGAAGTGAGATCCCACAGCAGGAAGGGGGATGGGGAACAGAGATACCACAGGAAGAAGGGGGATGTGGAAGAGAGGTCCCAGAGCAGGAAGTGTATATAGAAGAGAGATCCCGCAGTAGGAAGCTGAATCATGAAGAGATATCCAACGGGAGGAAGGAGATCGGGAAAATAGATTTACAGGGGGAAGGGGATGGGAAAGAGAGATCCCCCAGGAGGAAGGGAGGTAGGGAAGTGCGATCCAACAGGAAGGGGGATGGGGAAGAGAGATCCCACAGGAGGATGGGGGATGGGGAAGGGAGGTCCCACAGGAGGAAGGGGGATGGGGAACAGAGTTACCACAGGAGGAAGGGGGATGTGGAAGTGAGATCCCACAGCAGGAAGGGGGATGGGGAACAGAGATACCACAGGAAGAAGGGGGATGTGGAAGAGAGGTCCCAGAGCAGGAAGTGTATATAGAAGAGAGATCCCGCAGTAGGAAGCTGAATCATGAAGAGATATCCAACGGGAGGAAGGAGATCGGGAAAATAGATTTACAGGGGGAAGGGGATGGGAAAGAGAGATCCCCCAGGAGGAAGGGAGGTAGGGAAGTGCGATCCAACAGGAAGGGGGATGGGGAAGAGAGATCCCACAGGAGGATGGGGGATGGGGAAGGGAGGTCCCACAGGAGGAAGGGGGATGGGGAAGAGCGATCCTACAGGAGGAAGGGGTATGGGGAAGAGAGTTCCCAGAGGAGGAAGGGGGATTGGGAAGAGAGTTCACACAGGAAGAAGGGGGATGGGAAGAGTGATCCCACAGGGTGAAAGAGATGGGGTAGAGAGATCCCACAAGTGTAAGGGGGTGGAGAAGAGAGATCCCACAGAAGAAAGGAGATCGGGAAGAGATCGCACAGGAGGAAGAGGATAGGGAAGAGAGATCCGACAGGAGGAAGGGGGCTGGGGAAGAGAGATCGCACTGGGGGATGGGGAAGCGAGATCCCACAGGAGGATAGGGGATGGGGAAGAGAGATCCCACAGGAGGAAGGGGGATGGGAAAATAGATTACACAGGAGGAAGGGGGGTGTGGGGAAAAGAGATTCCACAGGAGGAAGGGGACTGGGAAGACAGACGAAACAGGAGGAAGGGGATTGGGAAGACAGATCACACAGCAGAAAGTGGGATGGGGAAAAATCCCATAGGAGGAAGGGGGATGGGGAAGTTGTCCCATATGTGGAAAGCGATCGGGAAGAGAGATCACATAGAAGGAAGGAGAATGGGGAAGAGAGATCCCACAGGAGCAAGTGAATGAAAATCCCTCAGGAGGAAGGGGGCTGGAGAAGAGAGATCCCACAGGAGGAAGGGGATGGGGGAGAGATATCCCACAGGAGGAAGGGGGATGGGGAACAGAGATACCACAGGAGGAAGGGGAATGTGGAAGTGAGATTCCACAGCAGGAAGGGGGATGGGGAAGAGAGATCCCGCAGGAGGAAGGGGGATGGGGAAGAGAGATCCCACAGGAGGTTGGGGGATGGGGAACAGAGTTACCACAGGAGGAAGGGGGATGTGGAAGTGAGATCCCACAGCAGGAAGGGGGATGGGGAACAGAGATACCACAGGAAGAAGGGGGATGTGGAAGAGAGGTCCCAGAGCAGGAAGTGTATATAGAAGAGAGATCCCGCAGTAGGAAGCTGAATCATGAAGAGATATCCAACGGGAGGAAGGAGATCGGGAAAATAGATTTACAGGGGGAAGGGGATGGGAAAGAGAGATCCCCCAGGAGGAAGGGAGGTAGGGAAGTGCGATCCAACAGGAAGGGGGATGGGGAAGAGAGATCCCACAGGAGGATGGGGGATGGGGAAGGGAGGTCCCACAGGAGGAAGGGGGATGGGGAAGAGCGATCCTACAGGAGGAAGGGGTATGGGGAAGAGAGTTCCCAGAGGAGGAAGGGGGATTGGGAAGAGAGTTCACACAGGAAGAAGGGGGATGGGAAGAGTGATCCCACAGGGTGAAAGAGATGGGGTAGAGAGATCCCACAAGTGTAAGGGGGTGGAGAAGAGAGATCCCACAGAAGAAAGGAGATCGGGAAGAGATCGCACAGGAGGAAGAGGATAGGGAAGAGAGATCCGACAGGAGGAAGGGGGCTGGGGAAGAGAGATCGCACTGGGGGATGGGGAAGCGAGATCCCACAGGAGGATAGGGGATGGGGAAGAGAGATCCCACAGGAGGAAGGGGGATGGGAAAATAGATTACACAGGAGGAAGGGGGGTGTGGGGAAAAGAGATTCCACAGGAGGAAGGGGACTGGGAAGACAGACGAAACAGGAGGAAGGGGATTGGGAAGACAGATCACACAGCAGAAAGTGGGATGGGGAAAAATCCCATAGGAGGAAGGGGGATGGGGAAGTTGTCCCATATGTGGAAAGCGATCGGGAAGAGAGATCACATAGAAGGAAGGAGAATGGGGAAGAGAGATCCCACAGGAGCAAGTGAATGAAAATCCCTCAGGAGGAAGGGGGCTGGAGAAGAGAGATCCCACAGGAGGAAGGGGATGGGGGAGAGATATCCCACAGGAGGAAGGGGGATGGGGAACAGAGATACCACAGGAGGAAGGGGAATGTGGAAGTGAGATTCCACAGTAGGAAGGGGGATGGGGAAGAGAGATCCCGCAGGAGGAAGGGGGATGGGGAAGAGAGATCCCACAGGAGGTTGGGGGATGGGGAACAGAGTTACCACAGGAGGAAGGGGGATGTGGAAGTGAGATCCCACAGCAGGAAGGGGGATGGGAACAGAGATACCACAGGAAGAAGGGGCATGTGGAAGAGAGGTCCCAGAGCAGGAAGTGTATATAGAAGAGAGATCCCGCAGTAGGAAGCTGAATCATGAAGAGATATCCAACGGGAGGAAGGAGATCGGGAATATAGATTTACAGGGGGAAGGGGATGGGAAAGAGAGATCCCCCAGGAGGAAGGGAGGTAGGGAAGTGCGATCCAACAGGAAGGGGGATGGGGAAGAGAGATCCCACAGGAGGATGGGGGATGGGGAAGGGAGGTCCCACAGGAGGAAGGGGGATGGGGAAGAGCGATCCTACAGGAGGAAGGGGTATGGGGAAGTGAGTTCCCAGAGGAGGAAGGGGGATTGGGAAGAGAGTTCACACAGGAAGAAGGGGGATGGGAAGAGTGATCCCACAGGGTGAAAGAGATGGGGTAGAGAGATCCCACAAGTGTAAGGGGGTGGAGAAGAGAGATCCCACAGAAGAAAGGAGATCGGGAAGAGATCGCACAGGAGGAAGAGGATAGGGAAGAGAGATCCGACAGGAGGAAGGGGGCTGGGGAAGAGAGATCGCACTGGGGGATGGGGAAGCGAGATCCCACAGGAGGATAGGGGATGGGGAAGAGAGATCCCACAGGAGGAAGGGGGATGGGAAAATAGATTACACAGGAGGAAGGGGGGTGTGGGGAAAAGAGATTCCACAGGAGGAAGGGGACTGGGAAGACAGACGAAACAGGAGGAAGGGGATTGGGAAGACAGATCACACAGCAGAAAGTGGGATGGGGAAAAATCCCATAGGAGGAAGGGGGATGGGGAAGTTGTCCCATATGTGGAAAGCGATCGGGAAGAGAGATCACATAGAAGGAAGGAGAATGGGGAAGAGAGATCCCACAGGAGCAAGTGAATGAAAATCCCTCAGGAGGAAGGGGGCTGGAGAAGAGAGATCCCACAGGAGGAAGGGGATGGGGGAGAGATATCCCACAGGAGGAAGGGGGATGGGGAACAGAGATACCACAGGAGGAAGGGGAATGTGGAAGTGAGATTCCACAGCAGGAAGGGGGATGGGGAAGAGAGATCCCGCAGGAGGAAGGGGGATGGGGAAGAGAGATCCCACAGGAGGTTGGGGGATGGGGAACAGAGTTACCACAGGAGGAAGGGGGATGTGGAAGTGTGATCCCACAGCAGGAAGGGGGATGGGGAAGAGAGATCCCACAGGAGGAAGGGGGAAGGGGAAGAGAGATCACTCAGGAGGAAGGAGCTGGGAAGTGAGATTCCACAGCAGGAAGCGGATGGGAAGGAGATATCCCACAGGAGGAAGAGGGATGGGGAAGAGAGGTCCCTGAGCAGTAAGGGGAATGGGAAAGAGAGTTCCCACAGGAGGAAGGGGGATTGGGAAGAGAGTTCACACTGGAAGAAGGGGGATGGGAGGAGAGATCCCACAGGGTGAAAGAGATGGAGAAGAGAGATCCCACAGAAGTAAGGAGATGGGGAAGAGATCGCACAGGAGGAAGAGGATAGGGAAGAGAGTTCCCACAGGAGGAAGTGGGCTGGGGAGAGAGATCTCACTGGGGGATGGGTAAGCGAGATCCCACAGGAGGAAGGGGGATGGGGAAGAGAGATCCCACAGGAGGAAGGGGGATGGGAAAAGAGATTCCACAGGAGGAAGGGGACTGGGAAGACAGATCACACAGGAGGAAGGGGACTGGGAAGACAGATCACACAGGAGGAAGGGGACTGGGAAGACAGATCACACAGCAGAAAGTGGAATGGGGAAAAATCACACAGGAGGAAGGGGGATGGGGAAGTTGTCCCATATGTGGAAAGCGATCGGGAAGAGAGATCACATAGAAGGAAGGAGAATGGGGAAGAGAGATCCCACAGGAGCAAGTGAATGAAGATCCCTAAGGAGGAAGGGGGCTGGAGAAGAGAGATCCCACAGGAGGAAGGGGGATGGAGGATAAATATCCCACAGTAGGAAGGGGGATGGGGAACAGAGATACCACAGGAGGAAGGGGGATGTGGAAGTGAGATCCCTCAGCAGGAAGGGGGATGGGGAAGAGAGATCCCACTGGAGGAAGGGGGATGGGGAACAGAGATACCACAGGAGGAAGGTGGATGTGGAAGTGAGATCCCGCAGCAGGAAGATGATGGGCAGGAGATATCCCACAGGAGGAAGGGGGATGGGGAACAGAGATACCACAGGAGGAAGGGGGATGTGGAAGTGAGATCCCTCAGCAGGAAGGGGGATGGGGAAGAGAGATCCCACTGGAGGAAGGGGGATGGGGAACAGAGATACCACAGGAGGAAGGTGGATGTGGAAGTGAGATCCCGCAGCAGGAAGATGATGGGCAGGAGATATCCCACAGGAGGAAGAGGGATGGGGAAGAGAGGTCCCAGAGCAGGAAGAGCTGAATCATGAAGAGATATCCAACGGGAGGAAGGAGATCGGGAAAATAGGTTTACAGGGGGAAGGGTATGGGAAAGAGAGATCCCCCAGGAGGCAGGGTATAGGGAAGTGCGATCCAACAGGAGAAAGGGGGATGCGGAAGAGAGATCCCACAGGAGGAAGGGGGTTGGGGAAAAGTGATCACACAGGAGGAAAGGGAATGCGGAAAAGTGATCCTACAGGGTGAAAGAGATGGGGAAGTGAGATCCCACAGGAGGAATGGGGATGGGGAAGAGAGATCCCACAGGAGGAAGGGGGATGAGAAAGAGAGATCCCACTGGAGGAAGGGGGATGGGGAACAAAGATACCACAGGAGAAAGGTGGATGGGGAAGAGAGTTCCCAGAGGAGGAACGGGGATTGGGAAGAGAGTTCACACAGGAAGAAGGGGGATGGGAAGAGTGATCGCACAGGGTGAAAGAGATGGCGTAGAGAGATCCTACAAGTGTAAAGGGATGGAGAAAAGAGATCCCACAGAAGAAAGGAGATCGGGAAGAGATCGCACAGGAGGAAGAGGATAGGGACGAGAGATCCGACAGGAGGATGGGGGCTGGGGAAGCGAGATCGCAGTGGGGGATGGGGAAGCGAGATCCCACAGGAGGATAGGGGATGGGAACGAGAGATACCACAGGAGCATGGAGGATGGGGAACAGAGATCCTACAGGACGAAAATAATGGGGAAGAGGCGACCCACAGTAGGAATTGGATGGGGAAGAGAGATCCCGCAGCAGGAAGCAGAATCTGGAAGAGAGATCCAACAGGAGGTAGGTGGATCGGAAGTAGAGATACCACAGGGGGATGGGAGATGGGGAAGAGAGATCCCACAGGAGGAAGGGGGCTGGGGAAGAGAGATCTCACTGGGGGATGGGGAAGCGAGATCCCACAGGAGGAAGGGGGATGGGAAAATAGATTACACAGGAGGAAGGGGGGTGTGGGGAAAAGATATTCCACAGGAGGAAGGGCACTGGGAAGACAGACGAAACAGGAGGAAGGGGACTGGGAAGACAGATCACACAGCAGAAAGTGGGATGGGGAAAAATCCCATAGGAGGAAGGGGGATGGGGAAGTTGTCCCATATGTGGAAAGCGATCGGGAAGAGAGATCACATAGAAGGAAGGAGAATGGGGAAGAGAGATCCCACAGGAGCAAGTGAATGAAGATCCCTCAGGAGGAAGGGGGCTGGAGAAGAGAGATCCCACAGGAGGAAGGGGGATGGGGGAGAGATATCCCACAGGAGGAAGAGGGATGGGGAACAGAGATACCACCGGAGGAAGGGGGATGTGGAAGTGAGATTCCACAGCAGGAAGGGGGATGGGGAAGAGAGATCCCGCAGGAGGAAGGGGGATGGGGAAGAGAGATCCCACAGGAGGTTGGGGGATGTGGAACAGAGATACCACAGGAGGAAGGGGGATGTGGAAGTGAGATCCCACAGCAGGAAGGGGGATGGGGAAGAGAGATCCCACAGGAGGAAGGGGCATGGGGAAGAGAGATCCCACAGGAGGAAGGGGAATGGGGAACAGAGATACCACAGGAGGAAGGGGGATGTGGAAGTGAGTTCCCACAGCAGGAAGAGGATGGGCAGGAGATATCCCACAGGAGGAAGAGGGATGGGGAAGAGAAGTCCCTGAGCAGGAAGGGGAATGGGGAAGAGAGTTCCCACAGGAGGAAGGGGGATTGGGAAGAGAGTTCACACTGGAAGAAGGGGGATGGGAGGAGAGATCCCACAGGGTGAAAGAGATGGAGAAGAGAGATCCCACAGAAGTAAGGAGATGGGGAAGAGATCGCACAGGAGGAAGAGGATAGGGAAGAGAGATCCCACAGGAGGAAGTGGGCTGGGGAAGAGAGATCTCACTGGGGGATGGGTAAGCGAGATCCCACAGGAGGAAGGGGGATGGGGAAGAGAGATCCCACAGGAGGAAGGGGGATGGGAAAAGAGATTCCACAGGAGGAAGGGGACTGGGAAGACAGATCACACAGGAGGAAGGGGACTGGGAAGACAGATCATACAGGAGGAAGGGGAATGGGGAAGTGAGTTCCCACAGGAGGAAGGGGGATTGGGAAGAGAGTTCACACAGGAAGAAGGGGGATGGGAAGAGTGATCCCACAGGGTGAAAGAGATGGGGTCGAGAGATCCCACAAGTGTAAGGGGATGGAGAAGAGAGATCCCACAGAAGTAAGGAGATGGGGAAGAGATCGCACAGGAGGAAGAGGATAGGGAAGAGAGATCCCACAGGAGGAAGGGGGATGGGAAAGAGAGATCCCACTGGAGGAAGGTGGATGGGGAACAGAGATACCACAGGAGGAAGGTGGATGTGGAAGTGAGATCCCGCAGCAGGAAGAGGATGGTCAGGAGATATCAAACAGGAGGAAGAGGGATGGGGAAGAGAGGTCCCAGAGCAGGAAGAGCTGAATCATGAAGAGATATCCAACGGGAGGAAGGAGATCGGGAAAATAGGTTTACAGGGGGAAGGGTATGGGAAAGAGAGATCCCCCAGGAGGAAGGGTATAGGGAAGTGCGATCCAACAGGAGAAAGGGGGATGCGGAAGAGAGATCCCACAGGAGGAAGGGGAATGGGGAAAAGTGATCACACAGGAAGAAAGGGAATGTGGAAAAGTGATCCTACAGGGTGAAAGAGATGGGGAAGTGAGATCCCACAGGAGGAATGGGGATGGGGAAGAGATAACCCAGTCGGAAGCGGAATCAGCAAGAGAGATCCCACAGGAGAAGGGGAAGGCGATGAGAGATCCCACAGGAGCTAGTTGGGAAGAGAGATTACATTGGAGGAAGGGGGATGGGAAAGTGAGTTACCACAGGAGGAAGAGGGATGCGGCAGAGAGATCCCTCAGGAGAAAGGGGGATGGGGAATAAATTTCCGGCAGGTGGAAGTGGATGGGGAAGAGTGATCCCACAGTAGAAAGCAGAATCAGGAAGAGAGATCCAACAGGAGCAAGGGGGATGGGGAAGAGAGATCCCACAGAGTTAAGGAGATGGGGAAGAGATCGCACAGCAGGAAGAGGATGGGGAGAGAGATCTCTCTGGGGGAGGGGGAAGAGAGATCCCACAGGAGGATGGGGAATGGGGAAGGAAGATCCCACAGGAGGAAGGGGGATGGTGAAGAGAGATCCCAGAGGTGGAAGGGGGATGGGGAACAGAGATACCACAGGAGGAAGGGGGATGTGGAAGTGAGATCCCACAGCAGGAAGAGGATGGGCAGGCGATATCCCACAGGAGGAAGGGGGATGGGGAAGAGAGATCCCACAGGAGGAAGGGGGATGTGGAAAAGTGATCACACAAGAGGAAAGGAAATGTGGAAAAGTGATCCTACAGGGTGAAAGAGATGGGGAAGGGAAATCCCACAGGAGGAATGGGGATGGGGAAGAGATAACCCAGTCGGAAGCGGAATCAGCAAGAGAGATCCCACAGAGATAAGGAGATGGGGAAGAGATCGCACAGCAGGAAGAGGATGGGGAAGAGAGATCTCTCTGTGGGATGGGGAAGAGAGATCCCACAGGAAGATGGGGGATGGGGAAGAGAGTTCACACAGGAAGAAGGGGGCTGGGGAAGAGAGATCTCACTCGGGGCTGGAGAAGAGAGATCCCACAGGAGGAAAGGGAATGGTGAAGAGAGATCCCAGAGGAGGAAGGGGGATGGGGAACAGAGATACCACAGGAGGAAGGGGGATGTGGAAGAGAGGTCCCAGAGCAGGAAGAGGATGGGCAGGCGATATCCCACAGGAGGAAGAGGGATGGGGAAGAGAGGTCCCAGAGCAGGAAGTGTATATAGAAGAGAGATCCCGCAGTAGGAAGCTGAACAATGAAGAGATATCCAACGGGAGGAAGGAGATTGGGAAAATAGATTTACAGGGGGAAGGGGATGGGAAAGAGAGTTCCCCCAGGAGGAAGAGAGATAGGGAAGTGCGATCCAACAGGAGGAAGGAGGATGGGGAAGAGAGATCCCACAGGAGGAAGGGGGATGGGGAAAAGTGATCACACAGGAGGAAAGGGAATGTGAAAAAGTGATCCTACAGGGTGAAAGAGATGGGCAAGGGAGATCCCACAGGAGGAATGGGGATGGGGAAGAGATAACCCAGTCGGAAGCGGAATCAGCCAGAGAGATCCCACAGGAGAAGGGGAATGCGATGAGAGATCCCACAGGAGCAAGTTGGGAAGAGAGATCACATAGGAGGAAGGGGGATGGGAAAGTGAGTTACCACAGGAGGAAGAGGGATGCGGCAGAGAGATCCCTCAGGAGAAAGGGGGATGGGGAATAAATTTCCGGCAGGAGGAAGTGGATGTGGAAGAGAGATCCCACAGTAGGAAGCAGAATCAGGAAGAGAGATCCTACAGGAGCAAGGGGGATGGGGAAGAGATATCCCACAGAGATAAGGAGATGGGGAAGAGTTCGCACAGCAGGAAGAGGATGGGGAAGAGAGATCTCTCTGTGGGATGGGGAAAAGAAATTCCACCGGAGGAATGGGGAACAGAGTTACCACAGGAGGAAGGGGATGAAGAAGAGAGATCCTTCAGGAGGAAGGGTCTGGGAAGTGAGATCCCACAGCAGGAAGAGGATGGGAAGGAGATATCCCACAGAAGGAAGAGTATTGGGGAAGAGATGTCCCAGAGCAGGAAGTGGATATGGAAGAGGGATCCCGCATTAGGAAGCTGAATCAAGAAGAAATATCCAACGGGAGGACGGAGATCGGGAAATAGGTTTACAGGGGGAAGGGGATGTGGAAGAGAGGACCCACAGGAGTATGCGGGAAGGGGAAGAGAGATCCCACAGGAGGATGCGGGGATTGGGAAAAGAGATACCACAGTTATGGAGGGATGGGGAAAGAGAGATCCCACAGGTTGAAGGGGGATAGGGAAGAGCGATCCTACGGGAAGAAGGGGAATGAGAAGGAGAGTTCCCATAGGAGCAAGGTGGATGGAGAAGAGAGATCCCACAGGACGAAAGGGGCTGGGGAAAAGAGATCCCGAAGGAGGAAGTGGGATGGGGAAAAGAGATCCCACAGGAGGAAGGCAGATGGGAAGGGAGATCCCACAGTTGGAAGCAGAATCAGGAAGAAAGATCCAACAGGAGGTAGGGGGATGGGAACGAGAGATACCACAGGAGCATGGAGGATGGGGAACAGAGATCCTACAGGACGAAAATAATGGGGAAGAGGCGACCCACAGTAGGAATTGGATGGGGAAGAGAGATCCCGCAGCAGGAAGCAGAATCTGGAAGAGAGATCCAACAGGAGGTAGGTGGATCGGAAGTAGAGATACCACAGGGGGATGGGAGATGGGGAAGAGAGATCCCACAGGAGGAAGGGGGCTGGGGAAGAGAGATCTCACTGGGGGATGGGGAAGCGAGATCCCACAGGAGGAAGGGGGATGGGAAAATAGATTACACAGGAGGAAGGGGGGTGGGGAAAAGAGATTCCACAGGAGGAAGGGGACTGGGAAGACAGAACACACAGGAGGAAGGGGACTGGGAAGACAGATCACACAGCAGAAAGTGGGATTGAGAAAAATCCCACAGGAGGAAGGGGGATGGGGAAGTTGTCCCATATGTGGAAAGCGATCGGGGAGAGAGATCACATAGAAGGAAGGAGAATGGGGAAGAGAGATCCCACAGGAGCAAGTGAATAAAGATCCCTCAGGAGGAAGGGGGCTGGAGAATAGAGATCCCACAGGAGGAAGGGGGATGGTGAAGAGAGATCCCAGAGGTGGAAGGGCGATGGGGAACAGAGATACCACAGGAGGAAGGGGGATGTGGAAGTGAGATCCCACAGCAGGAAGAGGATGGGCAGGAGATATCCCACAGGAGGAAGAGGGATGGGGAAGAGAGGTCCCAGAGCAGGAAGTGTATATAGAAGAGAGATCCCGCAGTAGGAAGCTGAACAATGAAGAGATATCCAACGGGAGGAAGGAGATCGGGAAAATAGATTTATAGGGGGAAGGGGATGGGAAAGAGAGTTCCCCCAGGAGGAAGGGGGATAGGGAAGTGCGATCCAACAGGAGGAAGGAGGATGGGGAAGAGAGATCCCACAGGAGGAAGGGGGATGGGGAAAAGTGATCACACAGGAGGAAAGGGAATGTGGAAAAGTGATCCTACAGGGTGAAAGAGATGGGGAAGGGAGATCCCACAGGAGGAATGGGGATGGGGAAGAGATAACCCAGTCGGAAGCGGAATCAGCCAGAGAGATTCCACAGGAGAAGGGGAATGCGATGAGAGATCCCACAGGAGCTAGTTGGGAAGAGAGATTACATAGGAGGAAGGGGGATGGGAAAGTGAGTTACCACAGGAGGAAGAGGGATGCGGCAGAGAGATCCCTCAGGAGAAAGAGGGATGGGGAATAAATTTCCGGCAGGAGGAAGTGGATGGGGAAGAGAGATCCCACAGTAGGAAGCAGAATCAGGAAGAGAGATCCAACAGAGATAAGGAGATGGGGAAGAGATCGCACAGCAGGACGAGGATGGGGAAGAGAGAACTCTCTGGGGGATGGGGAAAAGAAATTCCACAGGAGGAAGGGGGATGGGGAACAGAGTTACCACAGGAGGAAGGGGATGAAGAAGAGAGATCCCTCAGTGGGAAGGGGCTGGGAAGTGAGATCCCACAGCAGGAAGAGGATGGGTAGGAGATATCCCACAGGAGGAAGAGTATTGGGGAAGAGATGTCCCAGAGCAGGAAGTGGATATGGAAGAGGGATCCCGCATTAGGAAGCTGAATCAAGAAGAAATAACCAACGGGAGGACGGAGATCGGGAAAATAGATTTACAGGGGGAAGGGGATGGTGAAGAGATGACCCACAGGAGTATGCGGGATGGGGAAGAGAGATCCCACAGGAGGATGCGGGAATGGGGAAAAGAGATACCACAGTTATGGAGGGATGGGGAAAGAGAGATCCCACAGGTTGAAGGGGGATAGGGAAGAGAGATCCTACGGGAAGAAGGGGAATGAGAAGGAGAGTTCCAATAGGAGCAAGGTGGATGTAGAAGAGAGATCCCACAGGACGAAAGGGGCTGGGGAAAAGAGATCCCGCAGGAGGAAGTGGGATGGGGAAGAGGCGACCCACAGTAGGAATTGGATGGGGAAGAGAGATCCCGCAGCAGGAAGCAGAATCAGGAAGAGAGATCCAACAGGAGGTAGGTGGATCGGAAGTAGAGATAACACAGGAGGATGGGAGATGGGGAAGAGAGATCCCAAAGGAGAATGGGGTTGGGGAAGCGAGATCCCACAGGACGATGGGGGATGGGGAAGGGAGATCCCACAGCAGGAAGGGGGATGGTGAAGAAACATCCCACAGGAGTGAGGGGGATGTTATAGAGTGATCATACGGGAAGAAGTGGAATGGAAATGAGAGATCCCACAGGAGGAAGGTGGATGGGGAATTTCAACATGCAGGTGAACTGGGAGAAACAGTTTAGTGCTGGACCCCAGGATACTGAGTTAGTAGAGTCCCTACGGGATGCATTCTTGGAATAGCTTTTACGAACAGGGACAAGGCTAATCTGGATTTAGGCTTGTGTAATGAACAGGATTTGATAAGCGATCTTGAAGTTAACGAGCCATCAGGAGGTAGTGACCATAACATGATATGTTTTTATCTGCAGATTGAGAATGATAAGGGCAGCTCAGAGGTGTCAGTGTTGCAGTTGAACAGGGGAAACTATGGAGCCATGAGAGAGGACGTATAGCCTAGACTAGCAGAAAAGACAGTGGAACAGCAATTGCAGGTATTCTCAGGAATAATGCACAAGGTGCAAAATCAGTTCATCCTCAGAGAAGGAAGAATTCAAAGGGGGAAAGGGGCCACAGTGGTTGACAAAGGAAGTCTGAGACTGCATAGCATTAAAAAAAGGAAGTATGACAGAGCTAAGGTGAGTGGGAGGACAGATGATTGGGAAGTTTTTAAGGAAAAACAGAACTTAACTAAAAATGCAATACGGGGAGAAAAAAAAGAGGTATGAACGCAAGCTAGCCAGGAATATAAAGGAAGATAGCAAAAGCTTTTTTTAGATATGTGAAGAGAAAGAAGATAGTTAAGAACAATGTTGGGCCCTTGAAGAATGAATTGGGTGAAATTATTATGGGGAACAGAGAAATGGTGGAAGAATTTAATGAGTACTTTATATCTGTTTTCACTAAGGAAGACACAAGCAATCTCCCAGATGTATGGATGGGCCAAGGACATAGGGTAACAGGGGAAAGGAAGCAGATTGACCTTAGGAAGGAAACAGTGATGAGTAGACTGATGGGACTGAAGGCTGACAAATCCCCAGGTCCAGATGGTCTGCATCCTAGGGTACTAAAGGAGGTGGCCCTGGAAATTGTGGATGCATTGGTAATCATTTTTCAATGTTCCTTAGATTCAGGATCAGTTCCCGAGGATTGGAGAATAGCTGATGTTATCCAACTTTTTCAGAAAGGAGGGAGGGAGTAAACAGAGAACTATCGACCTGTCAGCCTGACATCAGTGGTGGGGAAGATGCTAGAGTCCATTATTAAGGATGAAATAGTGGCATATCTAGATAGCTGTGATAGGATTGGGCTGAGCCAGCATGGATTTACCAAAGGTAAATCATGCTTGACTAATCTGTTGGAGTTTTTCGGGGATGTGACCAGGATGTTAGACGGGTGAGATCCAGTGGATGTAGTGTACCTCGATTTTCAGAAGGCATTTGATAAGGTCCCACATCTGTGATTGGTTGGGTAAAATCAAAGCTCAGGGCATCGGGGTGGGGTGGGGGAAGACATTGACATGGATAGAAAACTCCCTCCACACAGCGTTTGATGGGACCGTGTAGAGGAATAATCACTCTGTGTCTGACCCCGGGAGAGTTTGATGGGACCGTGTAGAGGAATAATCACTCTGTGTCTGACACCGGGAGTGTTTGATTGGACCATGTAGAGGTATAATCACTCTATGTCTGACCCCGGGAGTGTTTGATGGGGCCGTGTAGAGGAATAATCACTCTGTGTCTGACCCCGGGAGTGTTTGATGGGACGGGGTGGAGGGAGATCCACTCTGTCTGACACCGAGAGTGTTGGATGGGACCGTGTAGAGGAATAATCACTCTGTGTCTGACCCCGGGAGCGTTTGATGGGACCGTGTAGAGGAATAATCACTCTGTCTATGACCCCGGGACTGTTTGATGGGACCGTGTCTAGGAATAATCACTCTGTGTCTGACCCCGGGAGAGTTTGATGGGACCGTGTAGAGGAATAATCACTCTGTGTCTGACCACTGGAGAGTGTGATGGGACGGTGTGGAGGAATAATCACTCTGTGTCTGACCCCGGGAGCGTTTGATAGGACGGGGTGGAGGGAGATCCACTCTGTCTGACACCGGGTGTGTGTGATGGGACCGTGTAGAGGAATAATCACTCTGTGTCTGACCCCG
Organism: Hypanus sabinus; assembly: GCF_030144855.1. Lineage (NCBI taxonomy): Eukaryota > Metazoa > Chordata > Chondrichthyes > Myliobatiformes > Dasyatidae > Hypanus > Hypanus sabinus. The sequence continues at coordinate 67,757 of NW_026781811.1, forward strand.
GGAGCGTTTGATGGGACCGTGTAGAGGAATAATCACTCTGTGTCTGACCACTGGAGAGTGTGATGGGACGGTGTCGAGGGATATTCAGTCTGTGTCTGACCCCGGGAGTGTTTGATGGGACACTGTAGAGGAATAATCACTCTGTGTCTGACCCCGGTACTGTTTGATGGGACCGTGTGGAGGAATAATCTATCTGTGTCTGACCCCGGGAGTGTTTGTTGGGACCGTGTAGAGGAATAATCACTCTGTGTCTGACCCCGGGAGCGATTGATGGGACCGTGTAGAGGAATAATCACTCTGTGTCTGACCCCGGGAGCGATTGATGGGACCGTGTAGAGGAATAATCACTCTGTGTCTGACCACTGGAGAGTGTGATGGGACGGTGTGGAGGGATATTCAGTCTGTGTCTGACCCCGGGAGTGTTTGATTGGACCGTGTAGAGGAATCATCACTCTGTGTCTGACCCCGGGAGTGTTTGATGCGACCGTGTAGAGTAATAATCACTCTATGTCTGACCCGGGCAATGTTTGATGGTACCGTGTAGAGGAATAATCACTCTGTGCCTGACCCCGGGAGTGTTTGATGGGATCGTGTAGAGGAATAATCACTCTTTGTCTGACCCCTGGAACCTTTGATGGGACCGTGTAGAGGAATAATCACTCTGTGTCTGACCCCGGGAATGGTTGATGGTACCGTGTAGAGGAATAATCACTCTGTGTATGACCCCGGGACTGTTTGATGGGACCGTGTAGTGGAATAATCACTCTGTGTCTGACCCCGGGAGCGTTTGATGGGACCGTGTAGAGGAATAATCACTCTGGGTCTGACCACTGGAGAGTGTGATGGGACGGTGTGGAGGGATATTCAGTCTGTGTCTGACCCCGGGATTGTTTGATGGGACCGTGTAGAGGAATAATCACTCTGTGTCTGACACCGGGAGTGTTTGATTGGACCATGTAGAGGTATAATCACTCTATGTCTGACCCCGGGAGTGTTTGATGGGGCCGTGTAGAGGAATAATCACTCTGTGTCTGACCCCGGGAGTGTTTGATGGGACGGGGTGGAGGGAGATACACTCTGTCTGACACCGGGAGTGTTGGATGGGACCGTGTAGAGGAATAATCACTCTTTGTCTGACCCCGGGAGCCTTTGATGGGACCGTGTAGAGGAATAATCACTCTGTGTCTGACCCCGGGAAAGTTTTATGGTACCGTGTAGAGGAATAATCACTCTGTGTATGACCCGGGACTGTTTGATGGGACCGTGTCGTGGAATAATCACACTGTGTCTGACCCCGGGAGCGTTTGATGGGACCTTGTAGAGGAATAATCACTCTGGGTCTGACCACTGGAGAGTGTGATGGGAGGTGTGGAGGGATATTCAGACTGTGTCTGACCCCGGGAGTGTTTGATGAGACCGTGTAGAGGAATAATCACTCTGTGTCTGACACCGGGAGTGCTTGATGGGACCATGTAGAGGAATAATCACTCTATGTCTGACCCCGGGAGGGTTTGATGGGGCCGTGTAGAGGAATAATCACTCTGTGTCTGACCCCGGGAGCGTTTGATAGGACGGGGTGGAGGGAGATCCACTCTGTCTGACACCGGGTGTGTGTGATGGGACCGTGTAGAGGAATAATCACTCTGTGTCTGACCCCGGGAGCGTTTGATGGGACCGGGTAGAGGAATAATCACTCTGTGTCTGACCACTGGAGAGTGTGATGGGACGGTGTCGAGGGATATTCAGTCTGTGTCTGACCCCGGGAGTGTTTGATGGGACACTGTAGAGGAATAATCACTCTGTGTCTGACCCCGGTACTGTTTGATGGGACCGTGTGGAGGAATAATCTATCTGTGTCTGACCCCGGGAGTGTTTGTTGGGACCGTGTAGAGGAATAATCAATCTGTGTCTGACCCCGGGAGCGATTGATGGGACCGTGTAGAGGAATAATCACTCTGTGTCTGACCACTGGAGAGTGTGATGGGACGGTGTGGAGGGATATTCAGTCTGTGTCTGACCCCGGGAGTGTTTGATTGGACCGTGTAGAGGAAGAATCACTCTGTGTCTGACACCGGGAGTGTTTGATGGGACAGTGTAGAGTAAAAATCTATCTGTGTCTGACCCCGGGAGTGTGTGATGAGACGGTATGGAAGGAGATTCACTCTGTGTCTGACCCCGGGAGTGTTTGATGCTACCGTGTAGAGTAATAATCACTCTGTGTCTGACCCGGGCAATGTTTGATGGTACCGTGTAGAGGAATAATCACTCTGTGCCTGACCCCGGGAATGGTTGATGGTACCGTGTAGAGGAATAATCACTCTGTGTATCACCCCGGGACTGTTTGATGGGACCGTGTAGTGGAATAATCACTCTGTGTCTGACCCCGGGAGCGTTTGATGGGATCGTGTAGAGGAATAATCACTCTGGGTCTGACCACTGGAGAGTGTGATGGGACGGTGTGGAGGGATATTCAGTCTGTGTCTGACCCCGGGAGTGTTTGATGGGACCGTGTAGAGGAATAATCACTCTGTGTCTGACACCGGGAGTGTTTGATTGGACCATGTAGAGGTATAATCACTCTATGTCTGACCACGGGAGTGTTTGATGGGGCCGTGTAGAGGAATAATCACTCTGTGTCTGACCCCGGGAGTGTTTGATGGGACGGGGTGGAGGGAGATCCACTCTGTCTGACACCGGGAGTGTTGGATGGGACCGTGTAGAGGAATAATCACTCTGTGTCTGACCCCGGGAGCGTTTGATGGGACCGTGTAGAGGAATAATCACTCTGTCTATGACCCCGGGACTGTTTGATGGGACCGTGTCTAGGAATAATCACTCTGTGTCTGACCCCGGGAGAGTTTGATGGGACCGTGTAGAGGAATAATCACTCTGTGTCTGACCACTGGAGAGTGTGATGGGACGGTGTGGAGGAATAATCACTCTGTGTCTGACCCCGGGAGCGTTTGATAGGACGGGGTGGAGGGAGATCCACTCTGTCTGACACCGGGTGTGTGTGATGGGACCGTGTAGAGGAATAATCACTCTGTGTCTGACCCCGGGAGCGTTTGATGGGACCGTGTAGAGGAATAATCACTCTGTGTCTGACCACTGGAGAGTGTGATGGGACGGTGTCGAGGGATATTCAGTCTGTATCTGACCCCGGGAGTGTTTGATGGGACACTGTAGAGGAATAATCACTCTGTGTCTGACCCCGGTACTGTTTGATGGGACCGTGTAGAGGAATAATCACTCTGTGTCTGACCCCGGGAGCGATTGATGGGACCGTGTAGAGGAATAATCACTCTGTGTCTGACCACTGGAGAGTGTGATGGGACGGTGTGGAGGGATATTCAGTCTGTGTCTGACCCCGGGAGTGTTTGATTGGACCGTGTAGAGGAATAATCACTCTGTGTCTGACACCGGGAGTGTTTGATGGGACAGTGTAGAGTAAAAATCTATCTGTGTCTGACCCCGGGAGTGTGTGATGAGACGGTATGGAAGGAGATTCACTCTGTGTCTGACCCCGGGAGTGTTTGATGCGACCGTGTAGAGTAATAATCACTCTGTGTCTGACCCGGGCAATGTTTGATGGTACCGTGTAGAGGAATAATCACTCTGTGCCTGACCCCGGGAGTGTTTGATGGGATCGTGTAGAGGAATAATCACTCTTTGTCTGACCCCTGGAACCTTTGATGGGACCGTGTAGAGGAATAATCACTCTGTGTATGACCCCGGGACTGTTTGATGGGACCGTGTAGTGGAATAATCACTCTGTGTCTGACCCCGGGAGCGTTTGATGGGACCGTGTAGAGGAATAATCACTCTGGGTCTGACCACTGGAGAGTGTGATGGGACGGTGTGGAGGGATATTCAGTCTGTGTCTGACCCCGGGAGTGTTTGATGGGACCGTGTAGTGGAATAATCACTCTGTGCCTGACCCGGGCAATGTTTGATGGTACCGTGTAGAGGAATAATCACTCTGTGCCTGACCCCGGGAGTGTTTGATGGGATCGTGTAGAGGAATAATCACTCTTTGTCTGACCCCTGGAACCTTTGATGGGACCGTGTAGAGGAATAATCACTCTGTGCCTGACCCCGGGAATGGTTGATGGTACCGTGTGGAGGAATAATCACTCTGTGTATGACCCCGGGACTGATTGATGGGACCGTGTAGTGGAATAATCACTCTGTGTCTGACCCCGGGAGCGTTTGATGGGACCGTGTAGAGGAATAATCACTCTGGGTCTGACCACTGGAGAGTGTGATGGGACGGTGTGGAGGGATATTCAGTCTGTGTCTGACCCCGGGAGTGTTTGATGGGACCGTGTAGAGGAATAATCACTCTGTGTCTGACACCGGGAGTGTTTGATTGGACCATGTAGAGGTATAATCACTCTATGTCTGACCCCGGGAGTGTTTGATGGGGCCGTGTAGAGGAATAATCACTCTGTGTCTGACCCCGGGAGTGTTTGATGGGACGGGGTGGAGGGAGATCCACTCTGTCTGACACCGGGAGTGTTGGATGGGACCGTGTAGAGGAATAATCACTCTGTGTCTGACCCCGGGAGCGTTTGATGGGACCGTGTAGAGGAATAATCACTCTGTCTATGACCCCCGGGACTGTTTGATGGGACCGTGTCTAGGAATAATCACTCTGTGTCTGACCCCGGGAGAGTTTGATGGGACCGTGTAGAGGAATAATCACTCTGTGTCTGACCACTGGAGAGTGTGATGGGACGGTGTGGAGGGATATTCAGTCTGTGTCTGACCCCGGGAGTGTTTGATGGGTCCGTGTAGAGGAATAATCACTCTGTGTCTGACAACGGGAGTGTTTGATGGGACCGTGTATAGGAATAATCACTCTTTGTCCGACCCCGGGAGTGTTTGATGGGACCGTGTAGAGGAATAATCTCTCTGTGTCTGACCCCGGGAGTGTTTGATGAGACGGTATGGAGGGAGATTCACTCTATGTCTGACCCGGGGGGTGTTTGATGCGACCGTGTAGAGGAATAATCACTCTGTGTCTGACCCCGGGAGTGTGTGATGGGACGGCATGGAGGGATATTCACTCTTTGTCTGACCCCGGGAGTGTTTGATGGGACCGTGTAGAGGAATAGTCACTCTGTGTCTGACCTGGGGAATGTTTGATGGGACCGTGTAGAGGAATAATCACTCTGTGTCTGACCCCGGGAAAGTTTTATGGTACCGTGTAGAGGAATAATCACTCTGGGTTTGACCACTGGAGAGTGTGATGGGACGGTGTGGAGGGATATTCAGCCTGTGTCTGACCCCGGGAGTGTTTGATGGGACCGTGTAGAGGAATAATCACTCTGTGTCTGACACCGGGAGAGGTTGATGGGACCATGTAGAGGAATAATCACTCAGTGTCTGACCCTGGGAGCGTTTGATAGGACGGGTTGGAGGGAGATCCACTCTGTCTGACACCGGGTGTGTTTGATGGGACCGTGTAGAGGAATAATCACTCTGCGTCTGACCCCGGGAGCGTTTGATGGGACCGTGTAGAGGAATAATCACTCTGTGTCTGACAACGGGAGTGTTTGATGGGATCGTGTATAGGAATAATCTCTCATTGTCCGACCCCGGGAGTGTTTGATGGGACCGTGTAGAGGAATAATCTCTCTGTGTCTGACCCCGGGAGCGTTTGATGGGACCGTGTAGAGGAATAATCACTCTGGGTCTGACCACTGGAGAGTGTGATGGGACGGTGTGGAGGGATATTCAGTCTGTGTCTGACCCCGGGAGTGTTTGATGGGACCGTGTAGAGGAATAATCACTCTGTGTCTGACACCGGGAGTGTTTGATTGGACCATGTAGAGGTATAATCACTCTATGTCTGACCCCGGGAGTGTTTGATGGGGCCGTGTAGAGGAATAATCACTCTGTGTCTGACCCCGGGAGTGTTTGATGGGACGGGGTGGAGGGAGATCCACTCTGTCTGACACCGGGAGTGTTGGATGGGACCGTGTAGAGGAATAATCACTCTGTGTCTGACCCCGGGAGCGTTTGATGGGACCGTGTAGAGGAATAATCACTCTGTCTATGACCCCCGGGACTGTTTGATGGGACCGTGTCTAGGAATAATCACTCTGTGTCTGACCCCGGGAGAGTTTGATGGGACCGTGTAGAGGAATAATCACTCTGTGTCTGACCACTGGAGAGTGTGATGGGACGGTGTGGAGGGATATTCAGTCTGTGTCTGACCCCGGGAGTGTTTGATGGGTCCGTGTAGAGGAATAATCACTCTGTGTCTGACAACGGGAGTGTTTGATGGGACCGTGTATAGGAATAATCACTCTTTGTCCGACCCCGGGAGTGTTTGATGGGACCGTGTAGAGGAATAATCTCTCTGTGTCTGACCCCGGGAGTGTTTGATGAGACGGTATGGAGGGAGATTCACTCTATGTCTGACCCGGGGGGTGTTTGATGCGACCGTGTAGAGGAATAATCACTCTGTGTCTGACCCCGGGAGTGTGTGATGGGACGGCATGGAGGGATATTCACTCTTTGTCTGACCCCGGGAGTGTTTGATGGGACCGTGTAGAGGAATAATCACTCTGTGTCTGACCTGGGGAATGTTTGATGGGACCGTGTAGAGGAATAATCACTCTGTGTCTGACCCCGGGAAAGTTTTATGGTACCGTGTAGAGGAATAATCACTCTGGGTTTGACCACTGGAGAGTGTGATGGGACGGTGTGGAGGGATATTCAGCCTGTGTCTGACCCCGGGAGTGTTTGATGGGACCGTGTAGAGGAATAATCACTCTGTGTCTGACACCGGGAGAGGTTGATGGGACCATGTAGAGGAATAATCACTCAGTGTCTGACCCTGGGAGCGTTTGATAGGACGGGTTGGAGGGAGATCCACTCTGTCTGACACCGGGTGTGTTTGATGGGACCGTGTAGAGGAATAATCACTCTGCGTCTGACCCCGGGAGCGTTTGATGGGACCGTGTAGAGGAATAATCACTCTGTGTCTGACAACGGGAGTGTTTGATGGGATCGTGTATAGGAATAATCTCTCATTGTCCGACCCCGGGAGTGTTTGATGGGACCGTGTAGAGGAATAATCTCTCTGTGTCTGACCCCGGGAGTGTTTGATGAGACGGTATGGAGGGAGATTCACTCTATGTCTGACCCGGGGGGTGTTTGATGCGACCGTGTAGAGGAATAATCACTCTGTGTCTGACCCCGGGAGTGTGTGATGGGACGGCATGGAGGGATATTCACTCTTTGTCTGACCCCGGGAGTGTTTGATGGGACCGTGTAGAGGAATAATCACTCTGTGTCTGACCCGGGGAATGTTTGATGGGACCGTGTAGAGGAATAATCACTCTGTGTCTGACCCCGGGAAAGTTTTATGGTACCGTGTAGAGGAATAATCACTCTGGGTTTGACCACTGGAGAGTGTGATGGGACGGTGTGGAGGGATATTCCGTCTGTGTCTGAGCCCGGGAGTGTTTGATGGGACCGTGTAGAGGAATAATCACTCTGTGTCTGACACCGGGAGAGGTTGATGGGACCATGTAGAGGAATAATCACTCTATGTCTGACCCCGGGAGTGTTTGATGGGGCCGTGTAGAGGAATAATCACTCAGTGTCTGACCCCGGGAGCGTTTGATAGGACGGGTTGGAGGGAGATCCACTCTGTCTGACACCGGGTGTGTTTGATGGGACCGTGTAGAGGAATAATCACTCTGTGTCTGACCCCGGGAGCGTTTGATGGGACCGTGTAGAGGAATAATCACTCTGTGTCTGACCACTAGAGAGTGTGATGGGACGGTGTCGAGGGATATTCAGTCTGTGTCTGACCCCGGGAGTGTATGATGGGACCGTGTAGAGGAATAATCACTCTGTGTCTGACACCGGGAGTGTTTGACTGGACCATGTAGAGGTATAATCACTCTATGTCTGACCCCGGGAGTGTTTGATGGGGCCGTGTAGAGGAATAATCACTCTGTGTCTGACCCCGGGAGCGATTGATGGGACCGTGTAGAGGAATAATCACTCTGTGTCTGACCACTGGAGAGTGTGATGGGACGGTGTGGAGGGATATTCAGTCTGTATCTGACCCCGGGAGTGTTTGATTGGACCGTGTAGAGGAATAATCACTCTGTGACTGACACCGGGAGTGTTTGATGGGACCGTGTAGAGGAATAATCACTCTGTGTCTGACCACTGGAGAGTGTAATGGGACGGTGTGGAGGGATATTCAGTCTGTGCCTGACCCCGGGAGTGTTTGATGGGTCCGTGTAGAGGAATAATCACTCTGTGTCTGACAACGGGAGTGTTTGATGGGACCGTGTATAGGAATAATCACTCTTTGTCCGACCCCGGGAGTGTTTGATGGGACCGTGTAGAGGAATAATCTCTCTGTGTCTGACCCCGGGATTGTTTGATGAGACGGTATGGAGGGAGATTCACTCTATGTCTGACCCGGGGGGTTTTTGATGCGACCGTGTAGAGGAATAATCACTCTGTGTCTGACCCCGGGAGTGTGTGATGGGACGGCATGGAGGGATATTCACTCTTTGTCTGAACCCGGGAGTGTTTGATGGGACCGTGTAGAGGAATAATCACTCTGTGTCTGACCCGAGGAATGTTTGATGGGACCGTGTAGAGGAATAATCACTCTGTGTCTGACCCCGGGAAAGTTTTATGGTACCGTGTAGAGGACTAATCACTCTGGGTCTGACCACTGGAGAGTGTTTGATGGGGCCGTGTAGAGGAATAATCACTCTGTGTCTGACCCCGGGAGCGTTTGATAGGACGGGGTGGAGGGAGATCCACTCTGTCTGACACCGGGTGTGTTTGATGGGACCGTGTAGAGGAATAATCACTCTGTGTCTGACCCCGGGAGCGTTTGATGGGACCGTGTAGAGGAATAATCACTCTGTGTCTGACCACTGGAGAGTGTGATGGGACGGTGTCGAGGGATATTCAGTCTGTGTCTGACCCCGGGAGTGTTTGATGGGACCCTGTAGAGGAATAATCACTCTGTCTGACCCCGGGAGTGTTTGTTAGGACGGTGTAGAGGAATAATCACTCTGTGTCTGACCCCGGGAGCGATTGATGGGACCGTGTAGAGGAATATTCACTTTGTGTCTGAACACTGGAGAATGTGATGGGACGGTGTGGAGGGATATTCAGTCTGTGTCTGACCCCGGGAGTGTTTGATTGGACCGTGTAGAGGAATAATCACTCTGTGTCTGACACCGGGAGTGTTTGATTGGACAGTGTAGAGTAATAATCTATCTGTATCTGACCCCGGGGGTGTGTGATGAGAAGGTATGGAAGGGGATTCACTCTGTTTCTGACCCGGGGGGTGTTTGTTGCGACCGTGTAGAGGAATAATAACTCTGTGTCTGACCCCGGGAGTGTGTGATGGGACCGTGTAGAGGAATAGTCACTCTGTGTCTGACCCCGGGAGCGATTGATGGGACCGTGTAGAGGAATAGTCACTCTGTGTCTGACCACAGGAGAGTGTGATGGGACGCTGTGGAGGGATATTCAGTCTGTGTCTGACCCCGGGAGTGTTTGATTGGACCGTGTAGAGGAATAATCACTCTGTGTCTGACACCGGGAGTGTTTGACGGGACAGTGTAGAGTAAAAATCTATCTGTGTCTGACCCCGGGAGTGTGTGATGAGACGGTATGGAAGGAGATTCACTCTGTGTCTGACCCCGGGAGTGTTTGATGCGACCGTGTAGAGGAATAATCACTCTGTGTCTGACCCGGGGAATGTTTGATGGTACCGTGTAGAGGAATAATCACTCTGTGTCTGACCCCGGGAATGTTTGATGGTACAGTGTAGAGGAATAATCACTCTGTGTATGACCCCGGGACTGTTTGATGGGACCGTGTAGTGGAATAATCACTCTGTGTCTGACCCCGGGAGCGTTTGATGGGACCGTGTAGAGGAATAATCACTCTGGGTCTGACCACTGGAGAGTGTGATGGGACGGTGTGGAGGGATATTCAGTCTGTGTCTGACCCCGGGAGTGTTTGATGGGACAGGGTAGAGGAATAATCACTCTGTGTCTGACACCGGGAGTGTTTGATTGGACCATGTAGAGGTATAATCACTCTATGTCTGACCCCGGGAGTGTTTGATGGGGCCGTGTAGATGAATAATCACTCTGTGTCTGACCCCGGGAGCGTTTGATAGGACGGGGTGGAGGGAGATCCACTCTGTCTGACACCGGGAGTGTTGGATGGGACCGTGTAGAGGAATAATCACTCTGTGTCTGTCCCCGGGAGCGTTTGATGGGACCGTGTAGAGGAATAATCACTCTGTATATGACCCCGGGACTGTTTGATGGGACCGTGTCTAGGAATAATCACTCTGTGTCTGACCCCGGGAGTGTTGGATGGGACCCTGTAGAGGAATAATCTATCTGTGTCTGACCCCGGGAGTGTGTGATGAGAAGGTATGGAAGGGGATTCACTCTGTTTCTGACCCGGGGGGTGTTTGATGCGACCGTGTAGAGGAATAATAACTCTGTGTCTGACCCCGGGAGTGTGTGATGGGACGGCATGGAGGGATATTCACTCTGTGTCTGACCCCGGGAGTGTTTGATGGGACCGTGTAGAGGAATAATCACTCTGTGTCTGACCCGGGGAATGTTTGATGGTACCGTGTAGAGGAATAATCACTCTGTGTCTGAACCCGGGAGTGTTTGATGGGATCGTGTAGAGGAATAATCACTCTTTGTCTGACCCCTGGAGCCTTTGATGGGACCGTGTAGAGGAATAATCACTCTGTGTCTGACCCCGGGAAAGTTTGATGCTACCGTGTAGAGGAATAATCACTCTGTGTATGACCACTGGAGAGTGTGATGGGACGTTGTCGAGGGATATTCAGTCTGTGTCTGACCCCGGGAGTGTTTGATGGGACCCTGTAGAGGAATAATCACTCTGTGTCTGACCCCGGGAGTGTTTGATGGGACCGTGTAGAGGAATAGTCACTCTGTGTCTGACCCCGGGAGCGATTGATGGGACCGTGTAGAGGAATAGTCACTCTGTGTCTGACCACAGGAGAGTGTGATGGGACGCTGTGGAGGGATATTCAGTCTGTGTCTGACCCCGGGAGTGTTTGATTCGACCGTGTAGAGGAATAATCACTCTGTGTCTGACACCGGGAGTGTTTGACGGGACAGTGTAGAGTAAAAATCTATCTGTGTCTGACCCCGGGAGTGTGTGATGAGACGGTATGGAAGGAGATTCACTCTGTGTCTGACCACGGGAGTGTTTGATGCGACCGTGTAGAGGAATAATCACTCTGTGTCTGACCCGGGGAATGTTTGATGGTACCGTGTAGAGGAATAATCACTCTGTGTCTGACCCCAGGAGTGTTTGATGGGATCGTGCAGAGGAATAATCACTCTTTGTCTGACCCCTGGAACCTTTGATGGGACCGTGTAGAGGAATAATCACTCTGTGTCTGACCCCGGGAGCGTTTGATGGGACCGTGTAGAGGAATAATCACTCTGTGTCTGACCACTGGAGAGTGTGATGGGACGGTGTCGAGGGATATTCAGTCTGTGTCTGACCCCGGGAGTGTATGATGGGACCGTGTAGAGGAATAATCACTCTGTGTCTGACACCGGGAGTGTTTGACTGGACCATGTAGAGGTATAATCACTCTATGTCTGACCCCGGGAGTGTTTGATGGGGCCGTGTAGAGGAATAATCACTCTGTGTCTGACCACTGGAGAGTGTGATGGGACGGTGTGGAGGAATAATCACTCTGTGTCTGACAACGGGAGTGTTTGATGGGACCGTGTATAGGAATAATCACTCTTTGTCCGACCCCGGGAGTGTTTGATGGGACCGTGTAGAGGAATAATCTCTCTGTGTCTGACCCCGGGATTGTTTGATGAGACGGTATGGAGGGAGATTCACTCTATGTCTGACCCGGGGGGTGTTTGATGCGACCGTGTAGAGGAATAATCACTCTGTGTCTGACCCCGGGAGTGTGTGATGGGACGGCATGGAGGGATATTCACTCTTTGTCTGACCCCGGGAGTGTTTGATGGGACCGTGTAGAGGAATAATCACTCTGTGTCTGACCCGAGGAATGTTTGATGGGACCGTGTAGAGGAATAATCACTCTGTGTCTGACCCCGGGAAAGTTTTATGGTACCGTGTAGAGGACTAATCACTCTGGGTCTGACCACTGGAGAGTGTTTGATGGGGCCGTGTAGAGGAATAATCACTATGTGTCTGACCCCGGGAGCGTTTGATAGGACGGGGTGGAGGGAGATCCACTCTGTCTGACACCGGGTGTGTTTGATGGGACCGTGTAGAGGAATAATCACTCTGTGTCTGACCCCGGGAGCGTTTGATGGGACCGTGTAGAGGAATAATCACTCTGTGTCTGACCACTGGAGAGTGTGATGGGACGGTGTCGAGGGATATTCAGTCTGTGTCTGACCCCGTGAGTGTTTGATGGGACCCTGTAGAGGAATAATCACTCTGTCTGACCCCGGGAGTGTTTGTTAGGACGGTGTAGAGGAATAATCACTCTGTGTCTGACCACGGGAGCGTTTGATGGGACCGTGTAGAGGAATAATCACTCTGTGTCTGACCACTGGAGAGTGTGATGGGACGGTGTCGAGGGATATTCAGTCTGTGTCTGACCCCGGGAGTGTTTGATGGGACCCTGTAGAGGAATAATCACTCTGTCTGACCCCGGGAGTGTTTGTTAGGACGGTGTAGAGGAATAATCACTCTGTGTCTGACCCCGGGAGCGATTGATGGGACCGTGTAGAGGAATATTCACTTTGTGTCTGAACACTGGAGAGTGTGATGGGACGGTGTGGAGGGATATTCAGTCTGTGTCTGACCCCGGGAGTGTTTGATTGGACCGTGTAGAGGAATAATCACTCTGTGTCTGACACCGGGAGTGTTTGATTGGACAGTGTAGAGTAATAATCTATCTGTATCTGACCCCGGGGGTGTGTGATGAGAAGGTATGGAAGGGGATTCACTCTGTTTCTGACCCGGGGGGTGTTTGTTGCGACCGTGTAGAGGAATAATAACTCTGTGTCTGACCCCGGGAGTGTGTGATGGGACCGTGTAGAGGAATAGTCACTCTGTGTCTGACCCCGGGAGCGATTGATGGGACCGTGTAGAGGAATAGTCACTCTGTGTCTGACCACAGGAGAGTGTGATGGGACGCTGTGGAGGGATATTCAGTCTGTGTCTGACCCCGGGAGTGTTTGATTGGACCGTGTAGAGGAATAATCACTCTGTGTCTGACACCGGGAGTGTTTGACGGGACAGTGTAGAGTAAAAATCTATCTGTGTCTGACCCCGGGAGTGTGTGATGAGACGGTATGGAAGGAGATTCACTCTGTGTCTGACCCCGGGAGTGTTTGATGCGACCGTGTAGAGGAATAATCACTCTGTGTCTGACCCGGGGAATGTTTGATGGTACCGTGTAGAGGAATAATCACTCTGTGTCTGACCCCGGGAATGTTTGATGGTACAGTGTAGAGGAATAATCACTCTGTGTATGACCCCGGGACTGTTTGATGGGACCGTGTAGTGGAATAATCACTCTGTGTCTGACCCCGGGAGCGTTTGATGGGACCGTGTAGAGGAATAATCACTCTGGGTCTGACCACTGGAGAGTGTGATGGGACGGTGTGGAGGGATATTCAGTCTGTGTCTGACCCCGGGAGTGTTTGATGGGACCGGATAGAGGAATAATCACTCTGTGTCTGACACCGGGAGTGTTTGATTGGACCATGAAGAGGTATAATCACTCTATGTCTGACCCCGGGAGTGTTTGATGGGGCCGTTTAGATGAATAATCACTCTGTGTCTGACCCCGGGAGCGTTTGATAGGACGGGGTGGAGGGAGATCCACTCTGTCTGACACCGGGAGTGTTGGATGGGACCGTGTAGAGGAATAATCACTCTGTGTCTGTCCCCGGGAGCGTTTGATGGGACCGTGTAGAGGAATAATCACTCTGTATATGACCCCGGGACTGTTTGATGGGACCGTGTCTAGGAATAATCACTCTGTGTCTGACCCCGGGAGTGTTTGATGGGACCCTGTAGAGGAATAATCTATCTGTGTCTGACCCCGGGAGTGTGTGATGAGAAGGTATGGAAGGGGATTCACTCTGTTTCTGACCCGGGGGGTGTTTGATGCGACCGTGTAGAGGAATAATAACTCTGTGTCTGACCCCGGGGGTGTGTGATGGGACGGCATGGAGGGATATTCACTCTGTGTCTGACCCCGGGAGTGTTTGATGGGACCGTGTAGAGGAATAATCACTCTGTGTCTGACCCGGGGAATGTTTGATGGTACCGTGTAGAGGAATAATCACTCTGTGTCTGAACCCGGGAGTGTTTGATGGGATCGTGTAGAGGAATAATCACTCTTTGTCTGACCCCTGGAGCCTTTGATGGGACCGTGTAGAGGAATAATCACTCTGTGTCTGACCCCGGGAATGTTTGATGCTACCGTGTAGAGGAATAATCACTCTGTGTATGACCACTGGAGAGTGTGATGGGACGTTGTCGAGGGATATTCAGTCTGTGTCTGACCCCGGGAGTGTTTGATGGGACCCTGTAGAGGAATAATCACTCTGTGTCTGACCCCGGGAGTGTTTGATGGGACCGTGTAGAGGAATAGTCACTCTGTGTCTGACCCCGGGAGCGATTGATGGGACCGTGTAGAGGAATAGTCACTCTGTGTCTGACCACAGGAGAGTGTGATGGGACGCTGTGGAGGGATATTCAGTCTGTGTCTGACGCCGGGAGTGTTTGATTGGACCGTGTAGAGGAATAATCACTCTGTGTCTGACACCGGGAGTGTTTGACGGGACAGTGTAGAGTAAAAATCTATCTGTGTCTGACCCCGGGAGTGTGTGATGAGACGGTATGGAAGGAGATTCACTCTGTGTCTGACCCCGGGAGTGTTTGATGCGACCGTGTAGAGGAATAATCACTCTGTGTCTGACCCGGGGAATGTTTGATGGTACCGTGTAGAGGAATAATCACTCTGTGTCTGACCCCAGGAGTGTTTGATGGGATCGTGCAGAGGAATAATCACTCTGTGTCTGACCCCGGGAATGTTTGATGGTACCGTGTAGAGGAATAATCACTCTATGTATGACCCCGGGACTGTTTGATGGGACCGTGTAGTGGAATAATCACTCTGTGTCTGACCCCGGGAGCGTTTGATGGGACCGTGTAGAGGAATAATCACTCTGGGTCTGACCACTGGAGAGTGTGATGGGACGGTGTGGAGGGATATTCAGTCTGTGTCTGACCCCGGGAGTGTTTGATGGGACCGGGTAGAGGAATAATCACTCTGTGTCTGACAACGGGAGTGTTTGATTGGACCATGTAGAGGTATAATCACTCTATGTCTGACCCCGGGAGTGTTTGATGGGGCCGTGTAGAGGAATAATCACTCTGTGTCTGACCCCGGGAGCGTTTGATAGGACGGGGTGGAGGGAGATCCACTCTGTCTGACACCGGGAGTGTTGGATGGGACCGTGTAGAGGAATAATCACTCTGTGTCTGACCCCGGGAGCGTTTGATGGGACCGTGTAGAGGAATAACCACTCTGTATATGACCCCGGGACTGTTGATGGGACCGTGTCTAGGAATAATCACTCTGTGTCTGACCACTGCAGAGTGTGATGGGACGGTGTGGAGGGATATTCAGTCTGTGTCTGACCCCGGGAGTGTTTGATGGGTCCGGGTAGAGGAATAATCACTCTGTGTCTGACCACTGGAGAGTGTGATGGGACGGTGTGGAGGGATATTCAGTCTGTGTCTGACCCCGGGAGTGTTTGATGGGTCCGTGTAGAGGAATAATCACTCTGTGTCTGACAACGGGAGTGTTTGATGGGACCGTGTATAGGAATAATCTCTCTTTGTCTGACCCCGAAAGTGTTTGATGGGACCGTGTAGAGGAATAATCTCTCTGTGTCTGACCCCGGGAGTGTTTGATGGGACCATGTAGAGGAATAATCACTCTATGTCTGACCCCGGGAGCGTTTGATGGGACCGCGTAGAGGAATAGTCACTCTGTGTCTGACCACAGGAGAGTGTGATGGGACGCTGTGGAGGGATATTCAGTCTGTGTCTGACCCCGGGAGTGTTTGATTGGACCGTGTAGAGGAATAATCACTCTGTGTCTAACACCGGGAGTGTTTGACGGGACAGTGTAGAGTAAAAATCTATCTGTGTCTGACCCCGGGAGTGTGTGATGAGACGGTATGGAAGGAGATTCACTCTGTGTCTGACCCCGGGAGTGTTTGATGCGACCGTGTAGAGGAATAATCACTCTGTGTCTGACCCCGGGAGCGTTTGATGGGACCGTGTAGAGGAATAATCACTCTGGGACTGACCACTGGAGATTGTGATGGGACGGTGTGGAGGGATATTCAGTCTGTGTCTGACCCCGGGAGTGTTTGATGGGACCGGGTAGAGGAATAATCACTCTGTGTCTGACCCCGGGAGCGTTTGATGGGACCGTGTAGAGGAATAATCACTCTGTCTATGAACCCGGGACTGTTTGATGGGACCGTGTCTAGGAATAATCACTCTGTGTCTGACCCCGGGAGAGTTTGATGGGACCGTGTAGAGGAATAATCACTCTGTGTCTGACCACTGGAGAGTGTAATGGGACGGTGTGGAGGGATATTCAGTCTGTGTCTGACCCCGGGAGTGTTTGATGGGTCCGTGTAGAGGAATAATCACTCTGTGTCTGACCCCGGGAGCGATTGATGGGACCGTGTAGAGGAATATTCACTTTGTGTCTGAACACTGGAGAGTGTGATGGGACGGTGTGGAGGGATATTCAGTCTGTGTCTGACCCCGGGAGTGTTGGATTGGACCGTGTAGAGGAATAATCACTCTGTGTCTGACACCGGGAGTGTTTGATTGGACAGTGTAGAGTAATAATCTATCTGTATCTGACCCCGGGAGTGGGTGATGAGAAGGTATGGAAGGGGATTCACTCTGTTTCTGACCCGGGGGGTGTTTGTTGCGACCGTGTAGAGGAATAATAACTCTGTGTCTGACCCCGGGAGTGTGTGATGGGACCGTGTAGAGGAATAGTCACTCTGTGTCTGACCCCGGGAGCGATTGATGGGACCGTGTAGAGGAATAGTCACTCTGTGTCTGACCACAGGAGAGTGTGATGGGACGCTGTGGAGGGATATTCAGTCTGTGTCTGACCCCGGGAGTGTTTGATTGGACCGTGTAGAGGAATAATCACTCTGTGTCTGACACCGGGAGTGTTTGACGGGACAGTGTAGAGTAAAAATCTATCTGTGTCTGACCCCGGGAGTGTGTGATGAGACGGTATGGAAGGAGATTCACTCTGTGTCTGACCCCGGGAGTGTTTGATGCGACCGTGTAGAGGAATAATCACTCTGTGTCTGACCCGGGGAATGTTTGATGGTACCGTGTAGAGGAATAATCACTCTGTGTCTGACCCCGGGAATGTTTGATGGTACAGTGTAGAGGAATAATCACTCTGTGTATGACCCCGGGACTGTTTGATGGGACCGTGTAGTGGAATAATCACTCTGTGTCTGACCCCGGGAGCGTTTGATGGGACCGTGTAGAGGAATAATCACTCTGGGTCTGACCACTGGAGAGTGTGATGGGACGGTGTGGAGGGATATTCAGTCTGTGTCTGACCCCGGGAGTGTTTGATGGGACCGGATAGAGGAATAATCACTCTGTGTCTGACACCGGGAGTGTTTGATTGGACCATGTAGAGGTATAATCACTCTATGTCTGACCCCGGGAGTGTTTGATGGGGCCGTGTAGATGAATAATCACTCTGTGTCTGACCCCGGGAGCGTTTGATAGGACGGGGTGGAGGGAGATCCACTCTGTCTGACACCGGGAGTGTTGGATGGGACCGTGTAGAGGAATAATCACTCTGTGTCTGTCCCCGGGAGCGTTTGATGGGACCGTGTAGAGGAATAATCACTCTGTATATGACCCCGGGACTGTTTGATGGGACCGTGTCTAGGAATAATCACTCTGTGTCTGACCCCGGGAGTGTTTGATGGGACCCTGTAGAGGAATAATCTATCTGTGTCTGACCCCGGGAGTGTGTGATGAGAAGGTATGGAAGGGGATTCACTCTGTTTCTGACCCGGGGGGTGTTTGATGCGACCGTGTAGAGGAATAATAACTCTGTGTCTGACCCCGGGAGTGTGTGATGGGACGGCATGGAGGGATATTCACTCTGTGTCTGACCCCGGGAGTGTTTGATGGGACCGTGTAGAGGAATAATCACTCTGTGTCTGACCCGGGGAATGTTTGATGGTACCGTGTAGAGGAATAATCACTCTGTGTCTGAACCCGGGAGTGTTTGATGGGATCGTGTAGAGGAATAATCACTCTTTGTCTGACCCCTGGAGCCTTTGATGGGACCGTGTAGAGGAATAATCACTCTGTGTCTGACCCCGGGAATGTTTGATGCTACCGTGTAGAGCAATAATCACTCTGTGTATGACCACTGGAGAGTGTGATGGGACGTTGTCGAGGGATATTCAGTCTGTGTCTGACCCCGGGAGTGTTTGATGGGACCCTGTAGAGGAATAATCACTCTGTGTCTGACCCCGGGAGTGTTTGATGGGACCGTGTAGAGGAATAGTCACTCTGTGTCTGACCCCGGGAGCGATTGATGGGACCGTGTAGAGGAATAGTCACTCTGTGTCTGACCACAGGAGAGTGTGATGGGACGCTGTGGAGGGATATTCAGTCTGTGTCTGACCCCGGGAGTGTTTGATTGGACCGTGTAGAGGAATAATCACTCTGTGTCTGACACCGGGAGTGTTTGACGGGACAGTGTAGAGTAAAAATCTATCTGTGTCTGACCCCGGGAGTGTGTGATGAGACGGTATGGAAGGAGATTCACTCTGTGTCTGACCCCGGGAGTGTTTGATGCGACCGTGTAGAGGAATAATCACTCTGTGTCTGACCCGGGGAATGTTTGATGGTACCGTGTAGAGGAATAATCACTCTGTGTCTGACCCCAGGAGTGTTTGATGGGATCGTGCAGAGGAATAATCACTCTTTGTCTGACCCCTGGAACCTTTGATGGGACCGTGTAGAGGAATAATCACTCTGTGTCTGACCCCGGGAATGTTTGATGGTACCGTGTAGAGGAATAATCACTCTATGTATGACCCCGGGACTGTTTGATGGGACCGTGTAGTGGAATAATCACTCTGTGTCTGACCCCGGGAGCGTTTGATGGGACCGTGTAGAGGAATAATCACTCTGGGTCTGACCACTGGAGAGTGTGATGGGACGGTGTGGAGGGATATTCAGTCTGTGTCTGACCCCGGGAGTGTTTGATGGGACCGGGTATAGGAATAATCACTCTGTGTCTGACAACGGGAGTGTTTGATTGGACCATGTAGAGGTATAATCACTCTATGTCTGACCCCGGGAGTGTTTGATGGGGCCGTGTAGAGGAATAATCACTCTGTGTCTGACCCCGGGAGCGTTTGATAGGACGGGGTGGAGGGAGATCCACTCTGTCTGACACCGGGAGTGTTGGATGGGACCGTGTAGAGGAATAATCACTCTGTGTCTGACCCCGGGAGCGTTTGATGGGACCGTGTAGAGGAATAACCACTCTGTATATGACCCCGGGACTGTTGATGGGACCGTGTCTAGGAATAATCACTCTGTGTCTGACCACTGGAGAGTGTGATGGGACGGTGTGGAGGGATATTCAGTCTGTGTCTGACCCCGGGAGTGTTTGATGGGTCCGGGTAGAGGAATAATCACTCTGTGTCTGACCACTGGAGAGTGTGATGGGACGGTGTGGAGGGATATTCAGTCTGTGTCTGACCCCGGGAGTGTTTGATGGGTCCGTGTAGAGGAATAATCACTCTGTGTCTGACAACGGGAGTGTTTGATGGGACCGTGTAGAGGAATAATCTCTCTGTGTCTGACCCCGGGAGTGTTTGATGGGACCATGTAGAGGAATAATCACTCTATGTCTGACCCCGGGAGCGTTTGATGGGACCGCGTAGAGGAATAGTCACTCTGTGTCTGACCACAGGAGAGTGTGATGGGACGCTGTGGAGGGATATTCAGTCTGTGTCTGACCCCGGGAGTGTTTGATTGGACCGTGTAGAGGAATAATCACTCTGTGTCTAACACCGGGAGTGTTTGACGGGACAGTGTAGAGTAAAAATCTATCTGTGTCTGACCCCGGGAGTGTGTGATGAGACGGTATGGAAGGAGATTCACTCTGTGTCTGACCCCGGGAGTGTTTGATGCGACCGTGTAGAGGAATAATCACTCTGTGTCTGACCCGGGGAATGTTTGATGGTACCGTGTAGAGGAATAATCACTCTGTGTCTGACCCCGGGAGTGTTTGATGGGATCGTGCAGAGGAATAATCACTCTTTGTCTGACCCCTGCAACCTTTGATGGGACCGTTTAGAGGAATAATCACTCTGTGTCTGACCCCGGGAATGTTTGATGGTACCGTGTAGAGGAATAATCACTCTGTGTATGACCCCGGGACTGTTTGATGGGACCGTGTAGTGGAATAATCACTCTGTGTCTGACCCCGGGAGCGTTTGATGGGACCGTGTAGAGGAATAATCACTCTGGGACTGACCACTGGAGATTGTGATGGGACGGTGTGGAGGGATATTCAGTCTGTGTCTGACCCCGGGAGTGTTTGATGGGACCGGGTAGAGGAATAATCACTCTGTGTCTGACCCCGGGAGCGTTTGATGGGACCGTGTAGAGGAATAATCACTCTGTCTATGACCCCGGGACTGTTTGATGGGACCGTGTCTAGGAATAATCACTCTGTGTCTGACCCCGGGAGAGTTTGATGGGACCGTGTAGAGGAATAATCACTCTGTGTCTGACCACTGGAGAGTGTAATGGGACGGTGTGGAGGGATATTCAGTCTGTGTCTGACCCCGGGAGTGTTTGATGGGTCCGTGTAGAGGAATAATCACTCTGTGTCTGACAACGGGAGTGTTTGATGGGACCGTGTATAGGAATAATCACTCTTTGTCCGACCCCGGGAGTGTTTGATGGGACCGTGTAGAGGAATAATCTCTCTGTGTCTGACCCCGGGAGTGTTTGATGAGACGGTATGGAGGGAGATTCACTCTATGTCTGACCCGGTGGGTGTTTGATGCGACCGTGTAGAGGAATAATCACTCTGTGTCTGACCCCGGGAGTGTGCGATGGGACGGCATGGAGGGATATTCACTCTTTGTCTGACCCCGGGAGTGTTTGATGGGACCGTGTAGAGGAATAATCACTCTGTGTCTGACCCGGGGAATGTTTGATGGGACCGTGTAGAGGAATAATCACTCTGTGTCTGACCCCGGGAAAGTTTTATGGTACCGTGTAGAGGAATAATCACTCTGGGTCTGACCACTGGAGAGTGTGATGGGACGGTGTGGAGGGATATTCAGTCTGTGTCTGACCCCGGGAGTGTTTGATGGGACCGTGTAGAGGAATAATCACTCTGTGTCTGACACCGGGAGATGTTGATGGGACCATGTAGAGGAATAATCACTCTATGTCTGACCCCGGGAGTGTTTGATGGGGCCGTGTAGAGGAATAATCACTCTGTGTCTGACCCCGGGAGAGTTTGATAGGACGGGGTGGAGGGAGATCCACTCTGTCTGACACCGGGTGTGTTTGATGGGACCGTGTAGAGGAATAATCACTCTGTGTCTGACCCCGGGAGCGTTTGATGGGACCGTGTAGAGGAATAATCACTCTGTGTCTGACCACTGGAGAGTGTGATGGGACGGTGTCGAGGGATATTCAGTCTGTGTCTGACCCCGGGAGTGTTTGATGGGACCCTGTAGAGGAATAATCACTCTGTCTGACCCCGGGAGTGTTTGTTAGGACGGTGTAGAGGAATAATCACTCTGTGTCTGACCCCGGGAGCGATTGATGGGACGGTGTAGAGGAATATTCACTGTGTCTGAACACTGGAGAGTGTGATGGGACGGTGTGGAGGGATATTCAGTCTGTGTCTGACCCCGGGAGTGTTTGATTGGACCGTGTAGAGGAATAATCACTCTGTGTCTGACACCGGGAGTGTTTGATTGGATAGTGTAGTGTAATAATCTATCTGTATCTGAACCCGGGAGTGTGTGATGAGAAGGTATGGAAGGGGATTCACTCTGTTTCTGACCCAGGGGGTGTTTGTTGCGACCGTGTAGAGGAATAATAACTCTGTGTCTGACCCCGGGAGTGTGTGATGGGACGGCATGGAGGGATATTCACTCTGTGTCTGACCCCGGGAGTGTTTGATGGGACCGTGTAGAGGAATAATCACTCTGTGTCTGACCCGGGGAATGTTTGATGGTACCGTGTAGAGGAATAATCACTCTGTGTCTGACCCCTGGAGCCTTTGATGGGACCGTGTAGAGGAATAATCACTCTGTGTCTGACCCCGGGAATGTTTGATGCTACCGTGTAGAGGAATAATCACTCTGTGTATGACCACTGGAGAGTGTGATGGGACGGTGTCGAGGGATATTCAGTCTGTGGCTGACCCCGGGAGTGTTTGATGGGACCCTGTAGAGGAATAATCACTCTGTGTCTGACCCCGGGAGTGTTTGATGGGACCGTGTAGAGGAATAATCTATCTGTGTCTGACCCTGGGAGTGTTTGTTGGGACCGTGTAGAGGAATAATCACTCTGTGTCTGACCCCGGGAGCGATTGATTGGACCGTGTAGAGGAATAGTCACTCTGTGTCTGACCACAGGAGAGTGTGATGGGACGCTGTGGAGGGATATTCAGTCTGTGTCTGACCCCGGGAGTGTTTGACGGGACAGTGTAGAGTAAAAATCTATCTGTGTCTGACCCCGGGAGTGTGTGATGAGACGGTATAGAAGGAGATTCACTCTGTGTCTGACCCCGGGAGTGTTTGATGCGACCGTGTAGAGGAATAATCACTCTGTGTCTGACCCGGGGAATGTTTGATGGTACCGTGTAGAGGAATAATCACTCTGTGTCTGACCCCGGGAATGTTTGATTTTACCGTGTAGAGGAATAATCACTCTGTGTATGACCCCGGGACTGTTTGATGGGACCGTGTAGTGGAATAATCACTCTGTGTCTGACCCCGGGAGCGTTTGATGGGACCGTGTAGAGGAATAATCACTCTGGGTCTGACCACTGGAGAGTGTGATGGGACGGTGTGGAGGGATATTCAGTCTGTGTCTGACCCCGGGAGTGTTTGATGGGACCGGGTAGAGGAATAATCACTCTGTGTCTGACCCCGGGAGCGTTTGATAGGACGGGGTGGAGGGAGATCCACTCTGTCTGACACCGGGAGTGTTGGATGGGACCGTGTAGAGGAATAATCACTCTGTGTCTGACCCCGGGAGCGTTTGATGGGACCGTGTAGAGGAATAATCACTCTGTATATGACCCCGGGACTGTTTGATGGGACCGTGTCTAGGAATAATCACTCTGTGTCTGACCCCGGGAGTGTTTGATGGGACCTTGTAGAGGAATAATCTATCTGTGTCTGACCCCGGGAGTGTGTGATGAGAAGGTATGGAAGGGGATTCACTCTGTTTCTGACCCGGGGGGTGTTTGATGCGACCGTGTAGAGGAATAATAACTCTGTGTCTGACCACGGGAGTGTGTGATGGGACGGCATGGAGGGATATTCACTCTGTGTCTGACCCCGGGAGTGTTTGATGGGACCGTGTAGAGGAATAATCACTCTGTGTCTGACCCGGGGAATGTTTGATGGTACCGTGTAGAGGAATAATCACTCTGTGTCTGAACCCGGGAGTGTTTGATGGGATCGTGTAGAGGAATAATCACTCTTTGTCTGACCCCTGGAGCCTTTGATGGGACCGTGTAGAGGAATAATCACTCTGTGTCTGACCCCGGGAATGTTTGATGCTACCGTGTAGAGGAATAATCACTCTGTGTATGACCACTGGAGAGTGTGATGGGACGGTGTCGAGGGATATTCAGTCTGTGTCTGACCCCGGGAGTGTTTGATGGGAACCTGTAGAGGAATAATCACTCTGTGTCTGACCCCGGGAGTGTTTGATGGGACCGTGTAGAGGAATAGTCACTCTGTGTCTGACCCCGGGAGTGTTTGATGGGATCGTGCAGAGGAATAGTCACTCTTTGTCTGACCCCTGGAACCTTTGATGGGACCGTGTAGAGGAATAATCACTCTGTGTCTGACCCGGGGAATGTTTGATGGTACCGTGTAGAGGAATAATCACTCTGTGTATGACCCCGGGACTGTTTGATGGGACCGTGTAGTGGAATAATCACTCTGTGTCTGACCCCGGGAGCGTTTGATGGGACCGTGTAGAGGAATAATCACTCTGGGTCTGACCACTGGAGAGTGTGATGGGACGGTGTGGAGGGATATTCAGTCTGTGTCTGACCCCGGGAGTGTTTGATGGGACCGGGTAGAGGAATAATCACTCTGTGTCTGACACCGGGAGTGTTTGATTGGACCATGTAGAGGTATAATCACTCTATGTCTGACCCCGGGAGTGTTTGATGGGGCCGTGTAGAGGAATAATCACTCTGTGTCTGACCCCGGGATCGTTTGATAGGACGGGGTGGAGGGAGATCCACTCTGTCTGACACCGGGAGTGTTGGATGGGACCGTGTAGAGGAATAATCACTCTGTGTCTGACCCCGGGAGCGTTTGATGGGACCGTGTAGAGGAATAACCACTCTGTATATGACCCCCGGACTGTTTGATGGGACCGTGTCTAGGAATAATCACTCTGTGTCTGACCACTGGAGAGTGTGATGGGACGGTGTGGAGGGATATTCAGTCTGTGTCTGACCCCGGGAGTGTTTGATGGGTCCGGGTAGAGGAATAATCACTCTGTGTCTGACCACTGGAGAGTGTGATGGGACGGTGTGGAGGGATATTCAGTCTGTGTCTGACCCCGGGAGTGTTTGATGGGTACGTGTAGAGGAATAATCACTCTGTGTCTGACAACGGGAGTGTTTGATGGGACGGTGTGGAGGGATATTCAGTCTGTGTCTGACCCCGGGAGTGTTTGATGGGTCCGTGTAGAGGAATAATCACTCTGTGTCTGACAACGGGAGTGTTTGATGGGATCGTGTAGAGGAATAATCACTCTTTGTCTGACCCCTGGAGCCTTTGATGGGACCGTGTAGAGGAATAATAACTCTGTGTCTGAACCCGGGAGTGTGTGATGGGACGGCATGGAGGGATATTCACTCTGTGTCTGACCCCGGGAGTGTTTGATGGGACCGTGTAGAGGAATAATCACTCTGTGTCTGAACCCGGGAGTGTTTGATGGGATCGTGTAGAGGAATAATCACTCTTTGTCTGACCCCTGGAGCCTTTGATGGGACCGTGTAGAGGAATAATCACTCTGTGTCTGACCCCGGGAATGTTTGATGCTACCGTGTAGAGGAATAATCACTCTGTGTATGACCACTGGAGAGTGTGATGGGACGGTGTCGAGGGATATTCAGTCTGTGTCTGACCCCGGGAGTGTTTGATGGGACCCTGTAGAGGAATAATCACTCTGTGTCTGACCCCGGGAGTGTTTGATGGGACCGTGTAGAGGAATAGTCACTCTGTGTCTGACCCCGGGAGCGATTGATGGGACCGTGTAGAGGAATAGTCACTCTGTGTCTGACCACAGGAGAGTGTGATGGGACGCTGTGGAGGGATATTCAGTCTGTGTCTGACCCCGGGAGTGTTTGATTGGACCGTGTAGAGGAATAATCACTCTGTGTCTAACACCGGGAGAGTTTGACGGGACAGTGTAGAGTAAAAATCTATCTGTGTCTGAACCCGGGAGTGTGTGATGAGACGGTATGGAAGGAGATTCACTCTGTGTCTGACCACAGGAGAGTGTGATGGGACGCTGTGGAGGGATATTCAGTCTGTGTCTGACCCCGGGAGTGTTTGATTGGACCGTGTAGAGGAATAATCACTCTGTGTCTAACACCGGGAGAGTTTGACGGGACAGTGTAGAGTAAAAATCTATCTGTGTCTGAACCCGGGAGTGTGTGATGAGACGGTATGGAAGGAGATTCACTCTGTGTCTGACCCCGGGACCGTTTGATGGGACCGTGTAGAGGAATAATCACTCTGTGTCTGACCCCCGGTAGTGTTTGATGGGACCGTGTAGAGGAATAATCACTCTATGTCTGACCCCGGGAGTGTTTGTTGGGACAGTGTAGAGGAATAATCACTCTGTGTCTGACCCCGGGAGTGTTTGATGGGACCGTGTAGAGGAATAATCACTCTGTCTGACCCCGGGAGTGTGTGATGTGACGGCGTGGAGAGAGATTCACTCTGTGTCTGACCCCGGAGTGTTTGATGTGACCTTGTAGAGGAATAATGACTCTGTGTCTGACCCCTGGTGTGGTAGATGGGACCATGTAGAGGAATAATCACTCTGTGTCTGACCCCGGGAGTGTTTGATGGGACCGTGTAGAGGAATAGTCACTCTGTGTTTGACCACGGGGGTGTGTGATGTGACGGTGTAGAGGATTAATCACTCTGTGTCTGACCCTGGGAGTGTGTGATGGGACGGTTATGGAGGGAGATTCAGTCTTTGTCTGACCGCGGGAGTGTTTGATGGGACCGTGTAGTAGAAAAATCACTCTGTGTCTGACCCCGAGAGTGTTTGATGTGACGGTGTAGAGGAATAATGACTCTGTGTTTGACCTCTGCAGTGGTTGATGGGACCGTGTAGAGGAATAATCACTCTGTGTCTGACCCCGGGAGTGTTTGATGGTCCCGTGTAGAGGAATAATCTCTGTGTGTCTGACCCCGGGAGAGTGTGATCGGACGGTGCGGATTGAGATTCACTCTGTGTCTGACCCCTGGAGTGGTTGATGGGACCGTGTAGAGGAATAATCACTCTGTGTCTGACCCTGGGAGTGTGTGATGGGACGGTGTGGAGGGAGATTCACACTGTTTCTGACCCCGGGAGTGTTTGATGGGACCGTGTAGAGGAGTAGTCACTCTGTGTTTGACCACGGGGGTGTGTGATGTGACGGTTATGGAGGGAGATTCAGTCTTTGTCTGACCTCGGGAGTGTTTGATGGGACCGTGTAGAAAAAAAATCACTCTGTGTCTGACCCCGGGAGTGTTTGCTGGGATCGTGTTGAGGAATAATCACTCTGTGTCTGACCCCGGGAGTGTTTGCTGGGATCGTGTTGAGGAATAATCACTCTGTGTCTGACCCCGGGAGTGTTTGGTGGGACAGTGTATAGGAATAATCTCTGTGTGTCTGACCCCGGGAGTGTGTGATCGGACAGTGCGGATTGAGAATCACTCTGTGTCTGACCCCGGGAGTGTTTGATCGGACCGTGTAGAGGTATAATCACTCTGTGTCTGACCCTGGGAGAGTGTGATGGGACGGTGCGGTGGGAGATTCACACTGTTTCTGACCCCGGGAGTGTTTGATGGGACCGTGTAGAAGAAAAATCACTCTGTGTCTGACCCCGGGAGTGTTTGATGGGACCGTGTAGAGGAATAATCACTCTGTCTGACCCCGGGAGTATGTGATGGGACGGCGTGGAGAGAGATTCACTCTGTGTCTGATCCCGGGAGTGTTTGATGTAACCGTGTAGAGGAATAATCGCTCTGTGTCTGACCCCGGGAGTGTTTGTTGGGACAGTGTAGAGGAATTATCTCTCTGTGTCTGACCCGGGGAGTGTGTGATGGGACGGCGTGGAGGGAGATTCACACTGTGTCTGACCCCGTGAATGTTTGAATGGACCGTGTAGAGGAATAATCACTCTGTCTGAACCCGGGAGTATGTGATGGGACGGCGTGGAGAGAGATTCACTCTGTCTGATCCCGGGAGTGTTTGATGTGACCGTGTAGAGGAATAATCACTCTGTGTCTGACCCCGGGAGTGTTTGATGGATCGTGTAGAGGAATAATCACTCTGTGTCTGACCCCCGGTAGTGTTTGTTGGGACCGTGTAGAGGAATAATCACTCTGTGTCTGACCCCGGGAGTGTTTGTTGGGACAGTGTAGAGGAATAATCACTCTGTGTCTGACCCCGGGAGAGTGTGATGGGACGGAGTGGAAGGAGATTCACACTGTGACTGACACCGGGAGTGTTTGTTGGGACCGTGTAGAGGAATAATCACTCTGTGTCTGACCCCGGGAGTGTTTGATGGGACCGTGTGGAGGAATAATCACTCTGTGTCTGACCCCGGGAGAGTGTGATGGGACGGTGTGGAAGGAGATTCACACTGTGACTGACACCAGGAGTGTTTGTTGGGACCGTGTAGAGGAATAATCACTCTCTGTCTGACCCCGGGAGTGTTTGTTGGGACAGTGTAGAGGAATAATCACTCTGTGTCTGACCCCGGGAGTGTGTGATGTGACGGCGTGGAGAGAGATTCACTCTGTGTCTGACCCGGGAATGTGTTTGATTTGACGGTGTAGAGGAATAATGACTCTGTGTCTGACCAACGGAGTGGTTGATGGGTCCGTGTAGAGGAATAATCACTGTATGTCAGACCCCGGGAGTGTTTGATGGGACCGTGCAGAGGAATAATCACTCTGTGTCTGACCCCGGGAGTGTTTGATGGTACCGTGTAGAGGAATAATCTCTGTGTGTCTGACCCTGGGAGTGTGTGATGGGACCGTGTAGAGGAATAATGACTCTGTGTCTGACCCCTGGAGTGTTTGATGGGACAGTGTAGAGGAATAATCTCTCTGTGTTGACCCGGGAGTGTTTGATGGGGACCGTGTAGAGGAGTAGTCACTCTGTGTTTGACCACGGGGGTGTGTGATGTGACGGTGTAGAGGATTAATCACTCTGTGTCTGACCCTGGGAGTGTGTGATGGGACGGATATGGAGGGAGATTAAGTCTTTGTCTGACCCCGGGAGTGTGTGTTGGGACGGTGTGGAGGGAGATTCACTCTGTGCCTGACCCAGGGAGTGTGTGATGGGACCGTGTAGAGGAATAATTACTCTGTGTCTAACTCTTGGAGTGTTTGATGGGACCGTGTCGAGGAAAAATCACTCTGTGTCTGACCCTGGGAGTGTTTGATGGGACCGTGTAGAGGAATAATCTCTCTGTGTCTGACCCCGGGAGGGTTTGATGGTACCGTGTAGAGGAATAATCTCTGTGTGTCTGACCCCGGGAGTGTGTGATCGGACGGTGCGGATTGAGATGCACACTGTGTCTGACCCCGGGAGTGTTTGATCGGACCGTGTAGAGGAATAATCACTGTGTCTGACCCTGGGAGTGTGTGATGGGACGGTGTGGAGGGAGATTCACAGTATTTCTGACCCCGGGAGTGTTTGATGGGACCGTGTAGAGGAATAGTCACTCTGTGTTTGACCACGGGGTTGTGTGATGTGACGGTGTAGAGGATTAATCACTCTGTGTCTGACCCTGGGAGTGTGTGATGGGACGGTTATGGAGGGAGATTCAGTCTTTGTCTGACCCCGGGAGTGTTTGATGGGACCGTGTAGAGGAAAGATCACTCTCTGTCTGACCCCGGGAGTGTTTGATAGAACCGTGTAGAGGAATTATCACTCTGTGTCTGACCCCGGGAGTGTTTGATGGGACCGTGTAGAGGAAAAATCACTCTGTGTCTGACCCCGGGAGTATTTGATGGGACCGTGTAGAGGAATTATCACTCTGTGTCTGACCCCGGGAGTGTGTGATGGGACGGCGTGGAGGGAGATTCACACTGTGTCTGACCCCGGGAGTGTTTGATGGGACCGTGTAGAGGAAAAATCACTCTGTGTCTGACCCCGGGAGTGTTTGATGGGACGGTGTGGAGGGAGACTCACTCTGTGTCTGACCCCGGGAGTGTTTGATGGGACCGTGTAGAGGAATAGTCACTCTGTGTTTGACAACGGGGGTGTGTGATCGGACCGTGTAGAGGAATAATGACTCTGTGTCTGACCCCTGGAGTGGTTGATGGGACCTTGTAGAGGAATAATCTCTGTGTGTCTGACCCCGGGAGTGTGTGATCGGACAGTGCGGATTGAGAATCACTCTGTGTCTGACCCCGGGAGTGTTTGATCGGACCGTGTAGAGGTATAATCACTCTGTGTCTTACCCTGGGAGAGTGTGATGGGACGGTGCGGTGGGAGATTCACACTGTTTCTGACCCCGGGAGTGTTTGATGGGACCGTGTAGAAGAAAAATCACTCTGTGTCTGACCCCGGGAGTGTTTGATGGGACCGTGTAGAGGAATAATCACTCTGTCTGACCCCGGGTGTATGTGATGGGACGGCGTGGAGAGAGATTCACTCTGTGTCTGATCCCGGGAGTGTTTGATGTAACCGTGTAGAGGAATAATCACTCTGTGTCTGACCCCGGGAGTGTTTGATGGGATCGTGTAGAGGAATAATCACTCTGTGTCTGACCCCCGGTAGTGTTTGATGGGACCGTGTAGAGGAATAATCACTCTGTGTCTGACCCCGGGAGTGTTTGTTGGGACAGTGTAGAGGAATTATCGCTCTGAGTCTGACCCCGGGAGAGTGTGATGGGACGGTGTGGAAGGAGATTCACACTGTGACTGACACCAGGAGTGTTTGTTGGGACCGTGTAGAGGAATAATCACTCTCTGTCTGACCCTGGGAGTGTTTGTTGGGACAGTGTAGAGGAATAATCACTCTGTGTCTGACCCCGGGAGTGTGTGATGTGACGGCGTGGAGAGAGATTCACTCTGTGTCTGACCCGGGAATGTGTTTGATTTGACGGTGTAGAGGAATAATGACTCTGTGTCTGACCAACGGAGTGGTTGATGGGTCCGTGTAGAGGAATAATCACTGTATGTCAGACCCCGGGAGTGTTTGATGGGACCGTGTAGAGGAATAATCACTCTGTGTCTGACCCCGGGAGTGTTTGATGGTACCGTGTAGAGGAATAATCTCTGTGTGTCTGACCCTGGGAGTGTGTGATGGGACGGTGTGGATGGAGATTCACACTGTTTCTGACCCCGGGAGTGTTTGATGGGACCGTGTAGAGGAATAGTCACTCTGTGTTTGACCACGGGAGTGTGTGATGTGACGGTGTAGAGGATTAATCACTCTGTTTCTGACCCTGGGAGTGTGTGATGGGACGGTGTGGAGTGAGATTCACCCTGTGTCTGACCCCGGGAGTGTTTGATGGGACCTTGTAGAGGAATAATCACTCTGTGTCTGAACCAGGGAGTGTTTGATGGGATCGTGTAGAGGAATAATCACTCTGCGTCTGACCCCCGGTAGTGTTTGATGGGACCGTGTAGAGGAATAATCACTCTGTGTCTGACCCCGGGAGAGTGTGATGGGACGGTGTGGAAGGAGAATCACACTGTGACTGACACCGGGAGTGTTTGTTGGGACCGCGTAGAGGAATAATCACTCTGTGTCTGACACCGGTATTGTTTGATGGGACCGTGTAAAGGAATAATCACTCTGTCTGACCACGGGAGTGGTAGATGGGACCATGTAGAGGAATAATCACTCTGTGTCAGACCCCGGAGGTGTTTGATGGGACCGTGTAGAGGAATATTATCTATGTGTCTGACCCCGGGAGAGTTTGATGGTACCGTGTAGAGGAATAATCTCTGTGTGTCTGACCCCGGGAGTGTGTGATCGGACGGTGCGCTTTGAGATTCACTCTGTGTCTGACCCCGGGAGTGTTTGTTCGGACAGTGTAGAGGAATAATCACTCTGTGTTTGACCACGGGGGTGTGTGATGTGACGGTGTAGAGGATTAATCACTCTGTGTCTGACCCTGGGAGCGTGTGATGAGACGGTTATGGAGGGAGATTCAGTCTTTGTCTGACCCCGGGAGTGTTTGATGGGACCGTGTAGAGGAAAAATCACTCTGTGTCTGACCCCGGGAGTGCTTGATGGGACCGTGTAGAGGAATTATCACTCTGTGTCTGACCCCGGGATTGTTTGATGGGACCGTGTAGAGGAAACATCACTCTGTGTCTGACCCCGGGAGTGTTTGTTGGGACAGTGTAGAGGAATAATCACTCTGTGTCTGACCCCGGGAGAGTGTGATGGGACGGTGTGGAAGGAGATTCACACTGTGACTGACACCGGGAGTGTTTGTTGGGACCGTGTAGAGGAATAATCACTCTGTGTCTGACCCCGGGAGTGTTTGATGGGACCGGGTGGAGGAATAATCACTCTGTGTCTGACCCCGGGAGCGTGTGATGGGACGGTGTGGAAGGAGATTCACACTGTGACTGACACCGGGAGTGTTTGTTGGGACCGTGTAGAGGAATAATCACTCTCTGTCTGACCCCGGGAGTGTTTGTTGGGACAGTGTAGAGGAATAATCACTCTGTGTCTGACCCCGGGAGTGTGTTTGATGTGACGGTGTAGAGGAATAATGACTCTGTGTCTGACCAACGGAGTGGTTGATGGGTACGTGTAGAGGAATAATCACTGTATGTCAGACCCCGGGAGTGTTTGATGGGACCGTGTAGAGGAATAATCACTCTGTGTCTGACCCCGGGAGTGTTTGATGGTACCGTGTAGAGGAATAATCTCTGTGTGTCTGACCCTGGGAGTGTGTGATGGGACGGTGTGGAGGGAGATTCACACTGTGTCTGACCCCGGGAGTGTTTCATGGGACCGTGTAGAGGAATAGTCACTCTGTGTTTGAC
Organism: Hypanus sabinus; assembly: GCF_030144855.1. Lineage (NCBI taxonomy): Eukaryota > Metazoa > Chordata > Chondrichthyes > Myliobatiformes > Dasyatidae > Hypanus > Hypanus sabinus. Next base: position 100,411 of record NW_026781811.1, read on the forward strand.
CACGGGAGTGTGTGATGTGACGGTGTAGAGGATTAATCACTCTGTTTCTGACCCTGGGAGTGTGTGATGGGACGGTGTGGAGGGAGATTCACCCTGTGTCTGACCCCGGGAGTGTTTGATGGGACCTTGTAGAGGAATAATCACTCTGTGTCTGAACCAGGGAGTGTTTGATGGGATCGTGTAGTGGAATAATCACTCTGCGTCTGACCCCCGGTAGTGTTTGATGGGACCGTGTAGAGGAATAATCACTCTGTGTCTGACCCCGGGAGTGTTTGTTGGGACAGTGTAGAGGAATAATCACTCTGTGTCTGACCCCGGGAGAGTGTGATGGGACGGTGTGGAAGGAGAATCACACTGTGACTGACACCGGGAGTGTTTGTTGGGACCGCGTAGAGGAATAATCACTATGTGTCTGACCCCGGTAGTGTTTGATGGGACCGTGTAAAGGAATAATCACTCTGTCTGACCCCGGGAGTGGTAGATGGGACCATGTAGAGGAATAATCACTCTGTGTCAGACCCCGGAGGTGTTTGATGGGACCGTGTAGAGGAATAATATCTCTGTGTCTGACCCCGGGAGAGTTTGATGGTACCGTGTAGAGGAATAATCTCTGTGTGTCTGACCCCGGGAGTGTGTGATCGGACGGTGCGCATTGAGATTCACTCTGTGTCTGACCCCGGGAGTATTTGATTGGACCGTGTAGAGGAATAATCACTCTGTGTTTGACCACGGGGGTGTGTGATGTGACGGTGTAGAGGATTAATCACTCTGTGTCTGACCCTGGGAGCGTGTGATGAGACGGTTATGGAGGGAGATTCAGTCTTTGTCTGACCCCGGGAGTGTTTGATGCGACCGTGTAGAGGAAAAATCACTCTGTGTCTGAACCCGGGAGTGCTTGATGGGACCGTGTAGAGGAATTATCACTCTGTGTCTGACCCCGGGATTGTTTGATGGGACCGTGTAGAGGAAACATCACTCTGTGTCTGACCCCGGGAGTGTTTGATGGGACCGTGTAGAGGAATAATCACTCTGTGTCTGACCCCTGGAGAGTGAGATGGGACGGTGTGGAAGGAGATTCACACTGTGTCAGACACCGGGAGTGTTTGTTGGGACCGTGTAGAGGAATAATCACTCTGTGTCTGACCCCGGGAGTGTGTGATGGGACGGCGTGGAGAGAGATTCACTCTGTGTCTGACCCCGGGAGTGTTTGATGTGACGGTGTAGAGGAATAATGACTCTGTGTTTGACCTCTGGAGTGGTTGATGGGACCGTGTAGACGAATAATCACTCTATGTCAGACCCCGGGATTGTTTGATGGGACCGTGTAGAGGAATAATCACTCTGTGTCTGACCCCGGGAGTGTTTGATGGGACCGTGTAGAGGATTAATCACTCTGAGTCTGACCCTTGGTGTGTGTGATGGGACGGAGTGGAGGGAGATTCACTCTGTGTCTGACCCCCTGAGTGTTTGATGGGAACGTGTAGAGGAATAATCACTCTGTCTGACCCCGGGAGTGTGTGATGGGACGGCGTCGAGAGAGATTCACTCTGTGTCTTACCCAGGGAGTGTTTGATGTGACCGTGTAGAGGAATAACGACTCTGTGTCTGACCCCTGGAGTGGTAGATTGGACCATGTAGAGGAATAATCACTCTGTGTCAGACCCCGGAGGTGTTTGATGGGACCGTGTAGAGGAATAATATCTCTGTGTCTGACCCCGGGACAGTTTGATGGTACCGTGTAGAGGAATAATCACTCTGTGTCTGACCCTGGGAGTGTGTGATGGGACGGTGTGGAGGGAGATTCACAGTATTTCTGACCCCGGGAGTGTTTGATGGGACCGTGTAGAGGAATAGTCACTCTGTGTTTGACCACGGGGGTGTGTGATGTGACGGTGTAGAGGATTAATCACTCTGTGTCTGACCCTGGGAGCGTGTGATGAGACGGTTATGGAGGGAGATTCAGTCGTTGTCTGACCCCGGGAGTGTTTGATGGGACCGTGTAGAGGAAAAATCACTCTGTGTCTGACCTCGGGAGTGCTTGATGGGACCGTGTAGAGGAATTATCACTCTGTGTCTGACCCCGGGATTGTTTGATGGGACCGTGTAGAGGAAACATCACTCTGTGTCTGACCCCGGGAGTGTTTGATGGGACCGTGTAGAGGAATAATCACTCTGTGTCTGACCCCTGGAGAGTGAGATGGGACGGTGTGGAAGGAGATTCACACTGTGTCAGACACCGGGAGTGTTTGTTGGGACCGTGTAGAGGAATAATCACTCTGTGTCTGACCCCGGGAGTGTGTGATGGGACGGCGTGGAGAGAGATTCACTCTGTGTCTGACCCCGGGAGTGTTTGATGTGACGGTGTAGAGGAATAATGACTCTGTGTTTGACCTCTGGATTGGTTGATGGGACCGTGTAGAGGAATAATCACTCTATGTCAGACCCCGGGATTGTTTGATGGGACCGTGTAGAGGAATAATCACTCTGTGTCTGACCCCGGGAGTGTTTGATGGGACCGTGTAGAGGAATAGTCACTCTGTGTTTGACCACGGGAGTGTGTGATGTGACGGTGTAGAGGATTAATCACTCTGTGTCTGACCCTGGGAGTGTGTGATGGGACGGTGTGGAGGTAGATTCACCCTGTGTCTGACCCCCGGAGTGTTTGATGGGACCGTGTAGAGGAATAATCACTCTGTGTCTGACCCCCGGTAGTGTTTGATGGGACCGTGTAGAGGAATAATCACTCTATGTCTGACCCCGGGAGTGTTTGTTGGGACAGTGTAGAGGAATAATCACTCTGTGTCTGACCCCGGGAGTGTTTGATGGGACCGTGTAGAGGAATAATCACTCTGTCTGACCCCGGGAGTGTGTGATGTGACGGCGTGGAGAGAGATTCACTCTGTGTCTGACCCCGGGAGTGTTTGATGTGACCTTGTAGAGGAATAATGACTCTGTGTCTGACCCCTGGAGTGGTAGATGGGACCATGTAGAGGAATAATCACTCTGTGTCTGACCCCGGTAGTGTTTGATGGGACCGTGTAGAGGAATAGTCACTCTGTGTTTGACCACGGGGGTGTGTGATGTGACGGTGTAGAGGATTAATCACTCTGTGTCTGACCCTGGGAGTGTGTGATGGGACGGTTATGGAGGGAGATTCAGTCTTTGTCTGACCGCGGGAGTGTTTGATGGGACCGTGTAGTGGAAAAATCACTCTGTGTCTGACCCCGAGAGTGTTTGATGTGACGGTGTAGAGGAATAATGACTCTGTGTTTGACCTCTGCAGTGGTTGATGGGACCGTGTAGAGGAATAATCACTCTGTGTCTGACCCCGGGAGTGTTTGATGGTCCCGTGTAGAGGAATAATCTCTGTGTGTCTGACCCCGGGAGAGTGTGATCGGACGGTGCGGGTTGAGATTCACTCTGTGTCTGACCCCTGGAGTGGTTGATTGGACCGTGTAGAGGAATAATCACTCTGTGTCTGACCCTGGGAGTGTGTGATGGGACGGTGTGGAGGGAGATTCACACTGTTTCTGACCCCGGGAGTGTTTGATGGGACCGTGTAGAGGAGTAGTCACTCTGTGTTTGACCACGGGGGTGTGTGATGTGACGGTTATGGAGGGAGATTCAGTCTTTGTCTGACCTCGGGAGTGTTTGATGGGACCGTGTAGAAAAAAAATCACTCTGTGTCTGACCCCGGGAGTGTTTGCTGGGATCGTGTTGAGGAATAATCACTCTGTGTCTGACCCCGGGAGTGTTTGATGGGACCGTGTAGAGGAAAAATCACTCTGTGTCTGACCCCGGGAGTGTGTGATGGGACGGCGTGGAGGGAGATTCACACTGTGTCTGACCCCGGGACTGTTTGATGGGACCGTGTAGAGCAATAATCACTCTGTGTTTGAACACGGGAGTGTGCGATGTGACGGTGTAGAGGATTAATCACTCTGAGTCTGATAGCGGGAGGGTGTGATGGGACCGTGTAGAGGAATAATCACTGTGTGTCTGACCCACGGAGTGTTTGATGGTACAGTGTAGAGGAATAATCAGTCTTTGTCTGACCCCGGGAGTGTATGATGGGACTGTGTGGATATAAATTCACTCTGTGTCTGACCGCGGGAGTGTTTAATGGGACCGTGTAGAGGAATAACCTCTCTGTGTCTGACCCAGGGAGTGTGTGATGGGACGGCGTTGAGGGAGATTCACTCTGTGTCTGACCCCGGGAGTGTTTGATGGAGCCGTGTAGAGGAATAATCACTGTGTGTCTGACCCACGGAGTGTTTGATGGTAAAGTGTTGAGGAATAATCACTCTGTGTCTGACCCCGGGAGTGTATGATGGGGCGGTCTGGATATAAATTCACTCCGTGTCTGACCGCGGGAGAGTTTGATGGTCCCGTGTAGAGGAATAATCTCTGTGTGTCTGACCCCGGGAGTGTGTGATCGGACGGTGCGGATTGAGATTCACTCTGTGTCTGACCCCTGGAGTGGTTGATGGGACCGTTTAGAGGAATAATCACTCTGTGTCTGACCCTGGGAGTGTGTGATGGGACGGTGTGGAGGGAGATTCACACGGTTTCTGACCCCGGGAGTGTTTGATGGGACCGTGTAGAGGAGTAGTCACTCTGTGTTTGACCACGGGGGTGTGTAATGTGACGGTTATGGAGGGAGATTCAGTCTTTGTCTGACCCCGGGAGTGTTTGATGGGACCGTGTAGAAAAAAAATCACTCTGTGTCTGACCCCGGGAGTGTTTGCTGGGATCGTGTTGAGGAATAATCACTCTGTGTCTGACCCCGGGAGTGTTTGATGGGATCGTGTAGAGGAAAAATCACTCTGTGTCTGACCCCGGGAGTGTGTGATGGGACAGCGTGGAGGGAGATTCACACTGTGTCTGACCCCGGGACTGTTTGATGGGACCGTGTGGAGCAATAATCACTCTGTGTTTGAACACGGGAGTGTGCGATGTGACGGTGTAGAGGATTAATCACTCTGAGTCTGATAGCGGGAGTGTGTGATGGGACCGTGTAGAGGAATAATCACTGTGTGTCTGACCCACGGAGTGTTTGATGGTACAGTGTAGAGGAATAATCAGTCTTTGTCTGACCCCGGGAGTGTATGATGGGACTGTGTGGATATAAATTCACTCTGTGTCTGACCCCGGGAGTGTTTAATGGGACCGTGTAGAGGAATAATCTCTCTGTGTCTGACCCCGGGAGTGTATGATGGGACGGTGTGGATATAAATTCACTCTGTGTCTGACCCCGGGAGTGTTTGATGGGACCGTGTAGAGGAATAATCTCTCTGTGTCTGACCCAGGGAGTGTGTGATGGGACGGCGTGGAGGGAGATTCACTCTGTGTCTGACCGCGGGAGTGTTTGATGGAACCGTGTAGAGTAATAATCACTGTGTGTCTGACCCACGGAGTGTTTGATGGTAAAGTGTAGAGGAATAATCACTCTGTGTCTGACCCCGGGAGTGTATGATGGGACGGTGTGGATATAAATTCACTCTGTGTCTGACCCCGGGAGTGTTTGATGGGACCGTGTAGAGGAATAATCTCTCTGTGTCTGACCCAGGGAGTGTGTGATGGGACGGCGTGGAGGGAGATTCACTCTGTGTCTGACCGCGGGAGTGTTTGATGGAACCGTGTAGAGGAATAATCACTGTGTGTCTGACCCACGGAGTCTTTGATGGTAAAGTGTTGAGGAATAATCACTCTGTGTCTGACCCCGGGAATGTATGATGGGACGGTGTGGATATAAATTCACTCCGTGTCTGACCGCTGGAGTGTTTGATGGTCCCGTGTAGAGGAATAATCTCTGTGTGTCTGACCCCGGGAGTGTGTGATCGGACGGTGCGGATTGAGATTCACTCTGTGTCTGACCCCTGGAGTGGTTGATGGGACCGTGTAGCGGAATAATCACTCTGTGTCTGACCCTGGGAGTGTGTGATGGGACGGTGTGGAGGGAGAATCACACTGTTTCTGACCCCGGGAGTGTTTGATGGGACCGTGTAGAGGAGTAGTCACTCTGTGTTTGACCACGGGGGTGTGTGATGTGACGGTTCTGGAGGGAGATTCAGTCTTTGTCTGACCCCGAGAGTGTTTGATGGGACCGTGTAGAAAAAAAATCACTCTGTGTCTGACCCCGGGAGTGTTTGCTGGGATCGTGTTGAGGAATAATCACTCTGTGTCTGACCCCGGGAGTGTTTGATGGGACCGTGTAGAGGAAAAATCACTCTGTGTCTGACCCCGGGAGTGTGTGATGGGACGGCGTGGAGGGAGATTCACACTGTGTCTGACCCCGGGACTGTTTGATGGGACCGTGTAGAGCAATAATCACTCTGTGTTTGAACACGGGAGTGTGCGATGTGACGGTATAGAGGATTAATCACTCTGAGTCTGATAGCGGGAGGGTGTGATGGGACCGTCTAGAGGAATAATCACTGTGTGTCTGACCCACGGAGTGTTTGATGGTACAGTGTAGAGGAATAATCAGTCTTTGTCTGACCCCGGGAGTGTATGATGGGACTGTGTGGATATAAATTCACTCTGTGTCTGACCCCGGGAGTGTTTAATGGGACCGTGTAGAGGAATAATCTCTCTGTGTCTGACCCAGGGAGTGTGTGATGGGACGGCGTGGAGGGAGATTCACTCTGTGTCTGACCGCGGGAGTGTTTGATGGAACCGTGTAGAGGAATAATCACTGTGTGTCTGACCCACGGAGTGTTTGATGGTAAAGTGTAGAGGAATAATCACTCTGTGTCTGACCCCAGGAGTGTATGATGGGACGGTGTGGATATAAATTCACTCCGTGTCTGACCGCGGGAGTGTTTGATGGGACCGTGTAGAGGAATAATCAGTCTGTGTCTGACCCGGGAGTGTGTGTTGGGACGGTGTGGAGGGAGATTCACTCTGTGCCTGACCCAGGGAGTGTGTGATGGGCTGTGTAGAGGAAGATTCACTCTGTGTTTGACCCCGGGAGCGTGTGATGGGACAGTGTGGCGGGAGTATCATTCTGTGTCAGACCCCGGGCGTGTGTGATGGGACCGTGTAGAGGAATAATTACTCTGTGTCTAACCCCGGGAGTGTTTGATGGGACCGTGTCGAGGAATAATCTCTCTGTGTCTGACCCCGGGAGGGTTTGACGGTACCGTGTAGAGGAATAATCTCTGTGTGTCTGACCCCGGGAGTGTGTGATCGGACGGTGCGGATTGAGATGCACACTGTGTCTGACCCCGGGAGTGTTTGATCGGACCGTGTAGAGGAATAATCACTGTGTCTGACCCTGGGAGTGTGTGATGGGACGGTGTGGAGGGAGATTCAGTCTTTGTCTGACCCCGGGAGTGTTTGATGGGACCGTGTAGAGGAAAGATCACTCTGTGTCTGACCCCGGGAGTGTTTGATGGAACCGAGTAGAGGAATTATCACTCTGTGTCTGACCCCGGGAGTGTTTGATGGGACCGTGTAGAGGAAAAATCACTCTGTGTCTGACCCCGGGAGTGTTTGATGGGACCGTGTAGAGGAATTAACACTCTGTGTCTGACCCCGGGAGTGTGTGATGGGACGGCGTGGAGGGAGATTCACACTCTGTCTGACCCCGGGAGTGTTTGATGGGACCGTGTAGAGGAAAAATCACTCTGTGTCTGACCCCGGGAGTGTTTGATGGGACGGTGTGGAGGGAGACTCACTCTGTGTCTGACCCCGGGAGTGTTTGATGGGACCGTGTAGAGGAATAGTCACTCTGTGTCTGACCCCAGGAGAGTATGATGGGACGGTGTGGATATAAATTCACTCCGTGTCTGACCGCGGGAGTGTTTGATGGGACCGTGTAGAGGAATAATCAGTCTGTGTCTGACCCGGGAGTGTGTGTTGGGACGGTGTGGAGGGAGATTCACTCTGTGCCTGACCCAGGGAGTGTGTGATGGGCTGTGTAGAGGAAGATTCACTCTGTGTTTGACCCCGGGAGCGTGTGATGGGACAGTGTGGCGGGAGTATCATTCTGTGTCAGACCCCGGGCGTGTGTGATGGGACCGTGTAGAGGAATAATTACTCTGTGTCTAACCCCGGGAGTGTTTGATGGGACCGTGTCGAGGAATAATCTCTCTGTGTCTGACCCCGGGAGGGTTTGACGGTACCGTGTAGAGGAATAATCTCTGTGTGTCTGACCCCGGGAGTGTGTGATCGGACGGTGCGGATTGAGATGCACACTGTGTCTGACCCCGGGAGTGTTTGATCGGACCGTGTAGAGGAATAATCACTGTGTCTGACCCTGGGAGTGTGTGATGGGACGGTGTGGAGGGAGATTCAGTCTTTGTCTGACCCCGGGAGTGTTTGATGGGACCGTGTAGAGGAAAGATCACTCTGTGTCTGACCCCGGGAGTGTTTGATGGAACCGAGTAGAGGAATTATCACTCTGTGTCTGACCCCGGGAGTGTTTGATGGGACCGTGTAGAGGAAAAATCACTCTGTGTCTGACCCCGGGAGTGTTTGATGGGACCGTGTAGAGGAATTAACACTCTGTGTCTGACCCCGGGAGTGTGTGATGGGACGGCGTGGAGGGAGATTCACACTCTGTCTGACCCCGGGAGTGTTTGATGGGACCGTGTAGAGGAAAAATCACTCTGTGTCTGACCCCGGGAGTGTTTGATGGGACGGTGTGGAGGGAGACTCACTCTGTGTCTGACCCCGGGAGTGTTTGATGGGACCGTGTAGAGGAATAGTCACTCTGTGTTTGACCACGGGGGTGTGTGATGGGACCGTGTAGAGGAATAATGACTCTGTGTCTGACCCCTGGAGTGGTTGATGGGACCGTGTAGAGGAATAATCACTCTGTGTCAGACCCCGGGAGTGTTTGATGGGACAGTGTAGAGGAATAATCTCTCTGTGTTGACCCGGGAGTGTTTGATGGTCCCGTGTAGAGGAATAATCTCTGTGTGTCTGACCGCGGGAGTGTGTGATCGGACAGTGCGGATTGAGAATCACTCTGTGTCTGACCCCGGGAGTGTTTGATCGGACCGTGTAGAGGAATAATCACTCTGTGTCTGACCCTGGGAGAGTGTGATGGGACGGTGCGGAGGGAGATTCACACTGTTTCTGACCCCGGGAGTGTTTGATGGGACCGAGTAGAGGAGTAGTCACTCTGTGTTTGACCACGAGGGTGTGTGATGTGACGGTGTAGAGGATTAATCACTCTGTGTCTGACCCTGGGAGTGTGTGATGGGACGGATATGGAGGGAGATTCAGTCTTTGTCTGACCCCGGGAGTGTTTGATGGGACCGTGTAGAAGAAAAATCACTCTGTGTCTGACCCGGGAGTGTTTGATGGGACCGTGCAGAGGAATAATCACTCTGTGTCTGACCCCGGGTGTGTTTGATGGGACCGTGTAGAGGAATAATCACTCTGTCTGACCCCGGGAGTATGTGATGGGACGGCGTGGTGAGAGATTCACTCTGTGTCTGATCCCGGGAGTGTTTGATGTGACCGTCTAGAGGAATAATCACTCTGTGTCTGACCACGGGAGTGTTTGATGGGATCGTGTAGAGGAATAATCACTCTGTGTCTGACCCCCGGTAGTGTTTGATGGGACCGTGTAGAGGAATAATCACTCTGTGTCTGACCCCGGGAGTGTTTGTTGGGACAGTGTAGAGGAATTATCACTCTGTGTCTGACCCCGGGAGAGTGTGATGGGACGGCGTGGAGGGAGATTCACACTGTGTCTGACCCCGGGAATGTTTGATGGGACCGTGTAGAGGAATAATCACTTTGTCTGACCCCGGGAGTATGTGATGGGACGGCGTGGAGAGAGATTCACTCTGTGTCTGATCCCGGGAGTGTTTGATGTGACCGTGTAGAGGAATAATCACTCTGTGTCTGACCCCGGGAGTGTTTGATGGGATCGTGTAGAGGAATAATCATTCTGTGTCTGACCCCCGGTAGTGTTTGATGGGACCGTGTAGAGGAATAATCACTCTGTGTCTGACCCCGGGATTGTTTGTTGGGACAGTGTAGAGGAATAATCACTCTGTGTCTGACCCCGGGAGAGTGTGATGGGACGGTGTGGAAGGAGATTCACACTGTGACTGACACCGGGATTGTTTGTTTGGGCCGTGTAGAGGAAGAATCACTCTGTGTTTGAACACGGGAGTGTGCGATGTGACGGTGTAGAGAATTAATCACTCTGAGTCTGATAGCGGGAGGGTGTGATGGGACCGTGTAGAGGAATAATCACTGTGTGTCTGACCCACGGAGTGTTTGATCGCACAGTGTAGAGGAATAATCACTCTTTGATTGACCCCGGGAGTGTCTGATGGGACGGTGTGGATATAAATTCAGTCTGTGTCTGACCCCGGGAGTGTGTGATGGGACGGCGTGGAGGGAGATTCACTCTGAGTCTGACCCCGGGAGTGTTTGATGGGACCGTGTAGAGGAATAATCACTGTGTGTCTGACCCACGGAGTGTTTGATGGTACAGTGTAGAGGAATAATCACTCTGTGTCTGACCCCGGGAGTGTATGATGGGACGGTGTGGATATAAATTGACTCCGTGTCTGACCCCGGGAGTGTTTGATTGGACCGTGTAGAGGAATAATCAGTCTGTGTCTGACCCTGGGAGAGTGTGATGGGACGGTGTGGAGGGAGATTCACTCTGTGCCTGATCCAGGGAGTGTGTGATGGGCTGTGTAGAGGAAGTTTCACTCTGTGCTTGACCACGGGAGCGTGTGATGGGACAGTGTGGCGGGAATATCATTCTGTGTCAGACCCCGGGAGTGTGTGATGGGACCGTGTAGAGGAATAATTACTCTGTGTCTAACCCCGGGAGTGTTTGATGGGACCGTGTAGAGGAATAATTACTCTGTGTCTAACCCCGGGAGTGTTTGATGGGACCGTGTCAAGGAAATATCACTCTGTGTCTGACCCCGGGAGTGTTTGATGGGACAGTGTAGAGGAATAATCACTCTGTGTCTGAACCGGGAGTGTTTGATGGGACAGTGTAGAGGAATAATCACTCTGTGTTTGACCACGGGAGTGTGCGATGTGACGGTGTAATCACTCTGTGTCTGACCCCGGGAGGGTTTGATGGGACCGTGTAGAGGAATAATCACTCTGTGTCTGACCCCGGGAGTGTTTGATGGGACCGTGTAGAGGAATAATCACTGTGTGTCTGATCCACGGAGCGTTTGATGGTACAGTGTGGAGGAATAATCACTCTTGGTCTGACCCCGGGAGTGTATGATGGGACGGTGTGGATATAAATTCACTCTGTGTCTGACCCCGTGAGTGTTTAACGGGACCGTGTAGAGGAATAATCTCTCTGTGTCTGACCACGGGAGTGTGTGATGGGACGGCGTGGAGGGAGATTCCCTCTGTGTCTGACCCCGGGAGTGTTTGATGGGACCGTGTAGAGGAATAATCACTGTGTGTCTGACCCACGGAGTGTTTGATGGTACAGTGTAGAGGAATAATCACTCTGTGTCTGACCCTGGGATTGTTTGTTGGGACAGTGTAGAGGAATAATCACTCTGTGTCTGACCCAGGGAGAGTGTGATGGGACTGTGTGGAAGGAGATTCACAGTGTGAATGACACCGGGAGTGTTTGATGGGACCGTGTAGAGGAATAATCACTCTGTCTGACCCCGGGTGTATGTGATGGGACGGCGTGGAGAGAGATTTACTCTGTGTCTGATCCCGGGAGTGTTTGATGTGACCGTGTAGAGGAATAATCACTCTGTGTCTGACCCAGGGAGTGTTTGATGGGATCGTGTAGAGGAATAATCATTCTGTGTCTGACCCCCGGTAGTGTTTGATGGGACCGTGTAGAGGAATAATCACTCTGTGTCTGACCCCGGGAGTGTATGATGGGACGGTGTGGATATAAATTCACTCCGTGTCTGACCCCGGGAGTGTTTGATGGGACCGTGTAGAGGAATAGTCACTCTGTGTCTGACACCGGGAGTTTTTGATGGGACCGTGTAGTGGAATAATCACTCTCTGTCTGAACACGGGAGTGTGTGATGGGACGGTGTGGAGGGAGATTCAGTCTGTGTCTGACCCGGGAGTGTTTGATGGGACCGTGAAGAGGAATAATCACTCTCTGTCTGACCACGGGAGTGTTTGTTGGGACAGTGTAGAGGAATAATCACTCTGTGTCTGACCCCTGGAGAGTGAGATGGGACGGTGTGGAAGGAGATTCACACTGTGTCAGACACCGGGAGTGTTTGTTGGGACCGTGTAGAGGAATAATCACTCTGTGTCTGACCCCGGGAGTGTTTGATGTGACCGTGTAGAGGAATAATCACTCTGTGTCTGACCCCGTGAGTGTGTGATGGGACGGCGTGGAGAGAGATTCACTCTGTGTCTGACCCCGGGAGTGTTTGATGTGACGGTGTAGAGGAATAATGACTCTGTGTCTGATCTCTGGATTGGTTGATGGGACCGTGTAGAGGAATAATCTCTGTGTGTCCGACCCTGGGAGAGTGTGATGGGACGGTGTGGAGGGAGATTCACACTGTCTCTGACCCCGGGAGTGTTTGATGGGACGGTGTAGAGGAATAGTCACTCTGTGTTTGACCACGGGAGTGTGTGCTGTGACGGTGTAGAGGATTAATCACTCTGTGTCTGACCCTGGGACTGTGTGATGGGACGGTGTGGAGGGAGATTCACCCTGTGTCTGACCCCGGGAGTGTTTGATGGGACCTTGTAGAGGAATAATCATACTGTGTCTGAAAACGGGAGTGTGTGATGGGACGGTGTGGAGGGAAATTCACTCTGTGTCTGACCCCCGGAGTGTTTGATGGGAACGTGTAGAGGAATAATCACTCTGTGTCTGAACCAGTGAGTGTTTGATGGGATCGTGTAGAGGAATAATCACTCTGTGTCTGACACCCGGTAGTGTTTGATGGGACCGTGTAGAGGAATAATCACTCTGTGTCTGACCCTGGGATTGTTTGTTGGGACAGTGTAGAGGAATAATCACTCTGTGTCTGACCCAGGGAGAGTGTGATGGGACTGTGTGGAAGGAGATTCACAGTGTGACTGACACCGGGAGTGTTTGATGGGACCGTGTAGAGGAATAATCACTCTGTCTGACCCCGAGAGTGTGTGATGGGACGGCGTGGAGAGAGATTCACTCTGTGTCTTACCCCGGGAGTGTTTGATGTGACCGTGTAGAGGAATAATGACTCTGTGTCTGACCCCTGGAGTGGTTGATGGGACCGTGAAGAGGAATAATCACTCTGTGTCAGGCCCCGGGAGTGTTTGATGGGACCGTGTAGAGGAATAATCTCTCTGTGTCTGACCCCGGGAGTGTTTGATGGTCCCGCGTAGAGGAATAATCTCTGTGTGTCTGACCCCGGGAGTGTGTGATCGGACAGTGCGGATTGAGAATCACTCTGTGTCTGACCCCGGGAGAGTGTGATGGGACGGTGCGGAGGGAGATTCACACTGTTTCTGACCCCGGGAGTGTTTGATGGGACCGTGTAGAGGAGTAGTCACTCTGTGTTTGACCACGGGGGTGTGTGATGTGACGGTGTAGAGGATTAATCATTCTGTGTCTGAACCTGGGAGTGTGTGATGGGACGGTTATGGAGGGAGATTCAGTCTTTGTCTGACCCCGGGAGTGTTTGATGGGACCGTGTAGAGGAATAATCTCTGTGTGTCTGACCCCGGGAGTGTGTGATCGGACAGTGCGGATTGAGAATCACTCTGTGTCTGACCCCGGGAGTGTTTGATCGGACCGTGTAGAGGAATAATCACTCTGTGCCTGACCCTGGGAGAGTGTGATGGGACGGTGCGGAGGGAGATTCACACTGTTTCTGACCCCGGGAGTGTTTGATGGGACCGTGTAGAGGAGTAGTCACTCTGTGTTTGACCACGGGGGTGTGTGATGTGACGGTGTAGAGGATTAATCATTCTGTGTCTGAACCTGGGAGTGTGTGATGGGACGGTTATGGAGGGAGATTCAGTCTTTGTCTGACCCCGGGAGTGTTTGATGGGACCGTGTAGAAGAAAAATCACTCTGTGTCTGACCCCGGAAGTGTTTGATGGGACCGTGCAGAGGAAAAATCACTCTGTGTCTGACCCCGGGAATGTTTGATGGGACCGTGTAGAGGAATTATCACTCTGTGTCTGACCCCGGTAGTGTGTGAAGGGACGGCGTGGAGGGAGATTCACACTGTGTCTGACCCCGGGAGTTTTTGATGGGACCGTGTAGAGGAATAATCACTTTGTGTTTGAACACGGGAGTGTGCGATGTGACGGTGTAGAGGATTAATCACTCTGATTCTGATAGCGGGAGGGTGTGATGGGACCGTGTAGAGGAATAATCACTGTGTGTCTGACCCACGGAGTGTTTGATCGTACAGTGTAGAGGACTAATCAATCTTTGATTGACCCCGGGAGTGTATGATGGGACGGTGTGGATATAAATTCAGTCTGTGTCTGACCACGGGAGTGTGTGATGGGACGGCGTGTAGGGAGATTCACTCTGTGTCTGACACCGGGAGTGTTTGATGGGACCGTGTAGAGGAATAATCACTGTGTGTCTGACCCACGGAGTGTTTGATGGTACAGTTGTAGAGGAATAATCACTCTGTGTCTGACCCCGGGAGTGTATGATGGGACGGTGTGGATATAAATTCACTCCGTGTCTGACCCCGTGAGTGTTTGATGGGACCGTGTAGAGGAATAATCAGTCTGTGTCTGACCCGGGAGTGTGTGTTGGGACGGTGTGGAGGGAGATTCACTCTGTGCCTGACCCAGGGAGTGTGTGATGGGCTGTGTAGAGGAAGATTCACTCTGTGCTTGACCACGGGAGCGTGTGATGGGACAGTGTGGCGGGAGTATCATTCTGTATCACACCCCGGGCGTGTGTGATGGGACCGTGTCAAGGAAATATCACTCTGTGTCTGACCCCGGGAGTGTTTGATGGGACAGTGTAGAGGAATAATCACTCTGTGTCTGACCCCGGGAGTGTTTGATGGGACAGTGTAGAGGAATAATCACTCTGTGTTTGACCACGGGAGTGTGCGATGTGACGGTGTAGAGGATTAATCACTTTGAGTCTGATAGCGGGATGGTGTGATGGGACCGTGTAGAGGAATAATCACTGTGTGTCTGACGCACGGAGTGTTTGATGGGACCGTGTAGAGGAATAGTCACTCTGTGTCTGAAAACGGGAGTGTGTGATGGGACGGTGTGGAGGGAGATTCACTCTGTGTCTGACCCCCATAGTGTTTGATGGGAGCGTGTAGAGGAATAATCACTCTGTGTCTGACACCCGGCAGTGTTTGATGGGACCGTGTAGAGGAATAATCACTCTGTGTCTGACCCCGGGATTGTTTGTTGGGACAGTGTAGAGGAATAATCACTCTGTGTCTGACCCAGGGACAGTGTGATGGGACTGTGTGGAAGGAGATTCACACTGTGACTGACACCGGGAGTGTTTGATGGGACCGTGTAGAGGAATAATCACTCTGTCTGACCCCGGGAGTGTGTGATGGGACGGCGTCGAGAGAGATTCACTCTGTGTCTTACTCCGGGAGTGTTTGATGTGACCGTGTAGAGGAATAATGACTCTGTGCCTGACCCCTGGTGTGGTTGATGGGACCGTGTAGAGGAATAATCACTCTGTGTCAGACCCCGGGAGTGTTTGATGGGACCGTGTAGAGGAATAATCTCTCTGTGTCTGACCCCGGGATTGTTTGTTGGGACAGTGTAGAGGAATAATCACTCTGTGTCTGACCCCGGGAGAGTGTGATGGGACTGTGTGGAAGGAGATTCACACTGTGACTGACACCGGGAGTGTTTGATGGGACCGTGTAGAGGAATAATCACTCTGTCTGACCCCGGGAGTGTGTGATGGGACGGCGTCGAGAGAGATTCACTCTGTGTCTTACCCCGGGAGTGTTTGATGTGACCGTGTAGAGGAATAATGACTCTGTGTCAGACCCCGGGAGTGTTTGATGGGACCGTGTAGAGGAATAATCTCTCTGTGTCTGACCCCGGGAGTGTTTGATGGTCCCGTGTAGAGGAATAATCTCTGTGTGTCTGACCCCGGGAGTGTGTGATCGGACAGTGCGGATTGAGAATCACTCTGTGTCTGTACCTGGGAGTGTGTGATGGGACGGTTATGGAGGGAGATTCAGTCTTTGTCTGACCCCGGGAGTGTTTGATGGGACCGTGTAGAAGAAAAATCACTCTGTGTCTGACCCCGGGAGTGTTTGATGGGACCGTGCAGAGGAAAAATCACTCTGTGTCTGAACCCGGGAATGTTTGATGGGACCGTGTAGAGGAATTATCACTCTGTGTCTGACCCCGGTAGTGTGTGATGGGACGGCGTGGAGGGAGATTCACTCTGTGTCTGACCCCGGGAGTGTTTGATGGGACCGTGTAGAGGAATAATCACTGTGTGTCTGACCCAAGGAGTGTTTGATGGTACAGTGTAGAGGAATAATCACTCTTTGTCTGACCCCGGGAGTGTATGATGGGACGGTGTGGATATAAATTCACTCTGTGTCTGACCCCGGGAGTGTTTAATGGGACCGTGTAGAGGAATAATCTCTCTGTGTCTGACCCCGGGAGTGTGTGATGGGACGGCGTGGAGGGAGATTCACTCTGTGTCTGACCCCGGGAGTGTTTGATGGGAACGTGTGGAGGAATAATCACTGTGTGTCTGACCTACGGAGTGTTTGATGGTACAGTGTAGAGGAATAATCACTCTGTGTCTGACCCCGGGAGTATATGATGGGACCGTGTAGAGGAATAGTCACTCTGTGTTTGACCACGGGAGTGTGTGATGTGACGGTGTAGAGGATTAATCACTCTGTGTCTGACCCTGGGAGTGTGTGATGGGACGGTGTGGAGGGAGATTCACTCTGTGTCTGACCCCCGGAGTGTTTGATGGGAACGTGTAGAGGAATAATCACTCTGTGTCTGACACCCGGTAGGGTTTGATGGGACCGTGTAGAGGATTAATCACTCTGTGTCTGACCCCGGGATTGTTTGTTGGGACAGTGTAGAGGAATAATCACTCTGTGTCCGACCCTGGGAGAGTGTGATGGGACGGTGCGGAGGGAGATTCACACTGTTTCTGACCCCGGGAGTGTTTGATGGGACCGTGTAGAGGACTAGTCACTCTGTGTTTGACCA
This sequence comes from Hypanus sabinus, assembly GCF_030144855.1. Lineage (NCBI taxonomy): Eukaryota > Metazoa > Chordata > Chondrichthyes > Myliobatiformes > Dasyatidae > Hypanus > Hypanus sabinus. The sequence goes on from NW_026781811.1 coordinate 117,550, forward strand.
CGGGGGTGTGTGATGTGACGGGGTAGAGGATTAATCACTCTGTGTCTGAACCTGGGAGTGTGTGATGGGACGGTTATGGAGGGAGATTCAGTCTTTGTCTGACCCCGGGAGTGTTTGATGGGACCGTGTAGAAGAAAAATCACTCTGTGTCTGACCCCGGGTGTGTTTGATGGGACCGTGCAGAGGAAAAACCACTCTGTGTCTGACCCCGGGAATGTTTGATGGGACCGTGTAGAGGAATTATCACTCTGTGTCTGACCCCGGTAGTGTGTGATGGGACGGCGTGGAGGGAGATTCACACTGTGTCTGACCCCGGGAGTGTTTGATGGGACCGTGTAGAGGAATAATCACTCTGTGTTTGAACACGGGAGTGTGTGATGTGACGGTGTAGAGGATTAATCACTCTGAGTCTGATAGCGGGAGGGTGTGATGGGATCGTGTAGAGGAATAATCACTGTGTGTCTGACCCACGGAGTGTTTGATCGTACAGTGTAGAGGAATAATCACTCTTTGATTGATCCCCGGGAGTGTATGATGGGACGGTGTGGATATAAATTCAGTCTGTGTCTGACCCCGGGAGTGTGTGATGGGACGGCGTGTAGGGAGATTCACTCTGTGTCTGACCCCGGGAGTGTTTGATGGGACCGTGAAGAGGAATAATCAGAGTGTGTCTGACCAACGGAGTGTTTGATGGTACAGGGTAGAGGAATAATCACGCTGTGTCTGACCCCGGGAGTGTATGATGGGACCGTGTGGATATAAATTCACTCCGTGTCTGACCCCGGGAGTGTTTGATGGGACCGTGTAGAGGAATAGTCACTCTGTGTCTGACACCGGGAGTTTTTGATGGGACCGTGTAGTGGAATAATCACTCCCTGTCTGAACACGGGAGTGTGTGATGGAACGGTGTGGAGGGAGATTCAGTCTGTGTCTGACCCCGGGAGTGTTTGATGGGACCGTGTAGAGGAATAATCAGTCTCTGTCTGACCACGGGTGTGTTTGTTGGGACAGTGTAGAGGAATAATCACTCTGTGTCTGACCCCTGGAGAGTGAGATGGGACGGTGTGGAAGGAGATTCACACTGTGTCAGACACCGGGAGTGTTTGTTGGGACCGTGTAGAGGAATAATCACTCTGTGTCTGACCCCGGGAGTGTTTGATGGGACCGTGTAGAGGAATAATCACTCTGTGTTTGACCACGGGAGTGTGCGATGTGACGGTGTAGAGGATTAATCACTTTGAGTCTGATAGCGGGAGGGTGTGATGGAACCGTGTAGAGGAATAATCACTGTGTCTCTGACCCACGGAGGGTTTGATGGTACAGTGTAGAGGAATAATCACTCTTTGTCTGACCCTGGAGTGTATGATGGGACGGTGTGGATATAAATTCACTCTGTGTCTGACCCCGGGAGTGTTTAATGGGACCGTGTAGAGGAATAATCTCTCTGTGTCTGACCCCGGGAGTGTGTGATGGGACGGCGTGTAGGGAGATTCACTCTGTGTCTGACACCGGGAGTGTTTGATGGGACCGTGAGAGGAATAATCACTGTGTGTCTGACCCACGGAGTGTTTGATGGTACAGTGTAGAGGAATAATCACTCTGTGTCTGACCCCGGGAGTGTATGATGGGACGGTGTGGATATAAATTCACTCCGTGTCTGACCCCGGGAGTGTTTGATGGGACCGTGTAGAGGAATAGTCACTCTGTGTTTGACCACGGGAGTGTGTGATGTGACGGTGTAGAGGATTAATCACTCTGTGTCTGACCTTGGGAGTGTGTGATGGGACGGTGTGGAGGGAGATTCACCCTGTGTCTGACCCCGGGAGTGTTTGATGGGACCTTGTAGAGGAATAATCACACTGTGTCTGAAAACGGGAGTGTTTCATGGGACGGTGTGGAGGGAGATTCACTCTGTGTCTGACACCGGGAGTTTTTGATGGGACCGTGTAGTGGAATAATCACTCTCTGTCTGAACACGGGAGTGTGTGATGGGACGGTGTGGAGGGAGATTCACTCTGTGCATGACCCAGGGAGTGTGTGATGGGCTGTGTAGAGGACGATTCACTCTGTGTTTGACCCCGGGAGCGCCTGATGGGACAGTGTGGCGGGGTATCATTCTGTGTCAGACACCGGGCGTTTGTGATGGGACCGTGTAGAGGAATAATTACTCTGTGTCTAACCCCGGGAGTGTTTGATGGGACCGTGTCGAGGAATAATCACTGTGTGTCTGACCCACGGAGTGTTTGATCGTACAGTGTAGAGGAATAATCACTCTTTGATTGATCCCCGGGAGTGTATGATGGGACGGTGTGGATATAAATTCAGTCTGTGTCTGACCCCGGGAGTGTGTGATGGGACGGCGTGTAGGGAGATTCACTCTGTGTCTGACCCCGGGAGTGTTTGATGGGACCGTGAAGAGGAATAATCAGAGTGTGTCTGACCAACGGAATGTTTGATGGTACAGGGTAGAGGAATAATCACGCTGTGTCTGACCCCGGGAGTGTATGATGGGACCGTGTGGATATAAATTCACTCCGTGTCTGACCCCGGGAGTGTTTGATGGGACCGTGTAGAGGAATAGTCACTCTGTGTCTGACACCGGGAGTTTTTGATGGGACCGTGTAGTGGAATAATCACTCCCTGTCTGAACACGGGAGTGTGTGATGGAACGGTGTGGAGGGAGATTCAGTCTGTGTCTGACCCCGGGAGTGTTTGATGGGACCGTGTAGAGGAATAATCAGTCTCTGTCTGACCACGGGAGTGTTTGTTGGGACAGTGTAGAGGAATAATCACTCTGTGTCTGACCCCTGGAGAGTGAGATGGGACGGTGTGGAAGGAGATTCACACTGTGTCAGACACCGGGAGTGTTTGTTGGGACCGTGTAGAGGAATAATCACTCTGTGTCTGACCCCGGGAGTGTTTGATGGGACCGTGTAGAGGAATAATCACTCTGTGTTTGACCACGGGAGTGTGCGATGTGACGGTGTAGAGGATTAATCACTTTGAGTCTGATAGCGGGAGGGTGTGATGGAACCGTGTAGAGGAATAATCACTGTGTCTCTGACCCACGGAGGGTTTGATGGTACAGTGTAGAGGAATAATCACTCTTTGTCTGACCCTGGAGTGTATGATGGGACGGTGTGGATATAAATTCACTCTGTGTCTGACCCCGGGAGTGTTTAATGGGACCGTGTAGAGGAATAATCTCTCTGTGTCTGACCCCGGGAGTGTGTGATGGGACGGCGTGTAGGGAGATTCACTCTGTGTCTGACACCGGGAGTGTTTGATGGGACCGTGAGAGGAATAATCACTGTGTGTCTGACCCACGGAGTGTTTGATGGTACAGTGTAGAGGAATAATCACTCTGTGTCTGACCCCGGGAGTGTATGATGGGACGGTGTGGATATAAATTCACTCCGTGTCTGACCCCGGGAGTGTTTGATGGGACCGTGTAGAGGAATAGTCACTCTGTGTTTGACCACGGGAGTGTGTGATGTGACGGTGTAGAGGATTAATCACTCTGTGTCTGACCCTGGGAGTGTGTGATGGGACGGTGTGGAGGGAGATTCACCCTGTGTCTGACCCCGGGAGTGTTTGATGGGACCTTGTAGAGGAATAATCACACTGTGTCTGAAAACGGGAGTGTTTCATGGGACGGTGTGGAGGGAGATTCACTCTGTGTCTGACACCGGGAGTTTTTGATGGGACCGTGTAGTGGAATAATCACTCTCTGTCTGAACACGGGAGTGTGTGATGGGACGGTGTGGAGGGAGATTCACTCTGTGCATGACCCAGGGAGTGTGTGATGGGCTGTGTAGAGGACGATTCACTCTGTGTTTGACCCCGGGAGCGCCTGATGGGACAGTGTGGCGGGGTATCATTCTGTGTCAGACACCGGGCGTTTGTGATGGGACCGTGTAGAGGAATAATTACTCTGTGTCTAACCCCGGGAGTGTTTGATGGGACCGTGTCGAGGAAAAATCACTCTGTGTCTGACCCCGGGAGTGTTTGATGGGACCGTGTAGAGGAATAATCTCTGTGTGTCTGACCCCGGGAGTGTGTAATCGGACGGTGCGGATTGAGATTCACTCTGTGTCTGACCCCGGGAGTGTTTGATCGGACCGTGTAGAGGAATTATCATTCTGTGTCTGACCCCGGGAGTGTGTGATGGGACGGTGTGGAGGGACATTCAGTCTGTGACTGACCCCGGGAGTGTTTGATGGGACCGTGTAGAGGAATAATCACTCTGTGTCTGACCCCTGGAGAGTGAGATGGGACGGTGTGGAAGGAGATTCACACTGTGTCAGACACCGTGAGAGTTTGTTGGGACCGTGTAGAGGAATAATCACTCTGTGTCTGACCCCGGGAGTGTTTGATGTGACCATGTAGAGGAATAATCACTCTGTGTCTGACCCCGGGAGTGTGTGATGGGACTTCGTGGAGAGAGATTCACCCTGTGTCTGACCCCGGGAGTGTTTGATGGGACCTTGTTGAGGAATAATCACACTGTGTCTGAAAACGGGAGTGTGTGATGGGACGGTGTGGAGGGAGATTCACTCTGTGTCTGACCCCCGGAGTGTTTGATGGGAACGTGTAGAGGAATAATCACTCTGTGTCTGACCCCGGGATTGTTTGTTGGGACAGTGTAGAGGAATAATCACTCTGTGTCTGACCCCGGGAGAGTGTGATGGGACGGTGTGGAAGGAGATTCACACTCTGACTGACACCGGGAGTGTTTGTTGCGACCGTGTAGAGGAATAATCACTCTGTGTCTGACCACGGGAGAGAGTGATGGGACGGTGTGGAAGGAGATTCACACTGTGACTGACACCGGGAGTGTTTGTTGGGACCGTGTAGAGGAATAATCACTCTGTGTCTGACCCCGGGAGTGTTTGATGGGACCGTGTAGAGGAATAATGACTCTGTGTCTGACCCCTGGAGTGGTTGATGGGACCGTGTAGAGGAATAATCATTCTCTGTCTGACCCCGGGAGTGTTTGATGGGACCGTGTAGAGGAATAATCAGTCTGTGTCTGACCCGGGAGTGTGTGTTGGGACGGTGTGGAGGGAGATTCACTCTGTGCATGACCCAGGGAGTGTGTGATGGGCTGTGTAGAGGAAGATTCACTCTGTGTTTGACCCCGGGAGCGCCTGATGGGACAGTGTGGCGGGGTATCATTATGTGTCAGACACCGGGCGTTTGTGATGGGACCGTGTAGAGGAATAATTACTCTGTGTCTAACCCCGGGAGTGTTTGATGGGACCGTGTCGAGGAAAAATCACTCTGTGTCTGACCCCGGGAGTGTTTGATGGGACCGTGTAGAGGAATAATCTCTCTGTGTCTGACCCCGGGAGGGTTTGATGGTACCGTGTAGAGGAATAATCTCTGTGTGTCTGACCCCGGGAGTGTGTAATCGGACGGTGCGGATTGAGATTCACTCTGTGTCTGACCCCGGGAGTGTTTGATCGGACCGTGTAGAGGAATAACCTCTCTGTGTCTGACCACGGGAGTGTGTGATGGGAGGGCGTGGAGGGAGATTCACTCTGTGTCTGACCCCGGGAGTGTGTGATGGGCGGTGAAGAGGAATAATCACTGTGTCTGACACCGGGAGTTTTTGAAGGGACCGTGTAGTGGAATAATCACTCTCTGTCTGAACACGGGAGTGTGTGATGGGACGGTGTGGAGGGAGATTCAGTCTGTGTCTGACCCCGGGAGTGTTTGATGGGACCGTGTAGAGGAATAATCACTCTCTGTCTGACCACGGGAGAGTGAGATGGGACGGTGTGGAAGGAGATTCACACTGTGTCAGACACCGGGAGTGTTTGTTGGGACCGTGTAGAGGAATAATCACTCTGTGTCTGACCCCGGGAGTGTTTGATGTGACCGTGTAGAGGAATAATCACTCTGTGTCTGACCGCGGGAGTGTGTGATGGGACTTCGTGGAGAGAGATTCACCCTGTGTCTGACCCCGGGAGTGTTTGATGGTACAGTGAAGAGGAATAATCACTCTGTGTCTGACCCCGGGAGTGTATGATGGGACCGTGTAGAGGAATAGTCACTCTGTGTCTGACCCTGGGAGTGTGTGATGGGACGGTGTGGAGGGAGATTCACTCTGTGTCTGACCCCCGGAGTGTTTGATGGGAACGTGTAGAGGAATAATCACTCTGTGTCTGACACCCGGTAGGGTTTGATGGGACCGTGTAGAGGATTAATCACTCTGTGTCTGACCCCGGGATTGTTTGTTGGGACAGTGTAGAGGAATAATCACTCTGTGTCCGACCCTGGGAGAGTGTGATGGGACGGTGCGGAGGGAGATTCACACTGTTTCTGACCCCGGGAGTGTTTGAAGGGACCGTGTAGAGGACTAGTCACTCTGTGTTTGACCACGGGGGTGTGTGATGTGACGGTGTAGAGGATTAATCACTCTGTGTCTGAACCTGGGAGTGTGTGATGGGACGGTTATGGAGGGAGATTCAGTCTTTGTCTGACCCCGGGAGTGTTTGATGGGACCGTGTAGAAGAAAAATCACTCTGTGTCTGACCCCGGGTGTGTTTGATGGGACCGTGCAGAGGAAAAACCACTCTGTGTCTGACCCCGGGAATGTTTGATGGGACCGTGTAGAGGAATTATCACTCTGTGTCTGACCCCGGTAGTGTGTGATGGGACGGCGTGGAGGGAGATTCACACTGTGTCTGACCCCGGGAGTGTTTGATGGGACCGTGTAGAGGAATAATCACTCTGTGTTTGAACACGGGAGTGTGTGATGTGACGGTGTAGAGGATTAATCACTCTGAGTCTGATAGCGGGAGGGTGTGATGGGATCGTGTAGAGGAATAATCACTGTGTGTCTGACCCACGGAGTGTTTGATCGTACAGTGTAGAGGAATAATCACTCTTTGATTGATCCCCGGGAGTGTATGATGGGACGGTGTGGATATAAATTCAGTCTGTGTCTGACCCCGGGAGTGTGTGATGGGACGGCGTGTAGGGAGATTCACTCTGTGTCTGACCACGGGAGTGTTTGCTGGGACCGTGAAGAGGAATAATCAGAGTGTGTCTGACCAACGGAGTGTTTGATGGTACAGGGTAGAGGAATAATCACGCTCTGTCTGACCCCGGGAGTGTATGATGGGACCGTGTGGATATAAATTCACTCCGTGTCTGACCCCGGGAGTGTTTGATGGGACCGTGTAGAGGAATAGTCACTCTGTGTCTGACACCGGGAGTTTTTGATGGGACCGTGTAGTGGAATAATCATTCCCTGTCTGAACACGGGAGTGTGTGATGGAACGGTGTGGAGGGAGATTCAGTCTGTGTCTGACCCCGGGAGTGTTTGATGGGACCGTGTAGAGGAATAATCAGTCTCTGTCTGACCACGGGAGTGTTTGTTGGGACAGTGTAGAGGAATAATCACTCTGTGTCTGACCCCTGGAGAGTGAGATGGGACGGTGTGGAAGGAGATTCACACTGTGTCAGACACCGGGAGTGTTTGTTGGGACCGTGTAGAGGAATAATCACTCTGTGTCTGACCCCGGGAGTGTTTGATGGGACCGTGTAGAGGAATAATCACTCTGTGTTTGACCACGGGAGTGTGCGATGTGACGGTGTAGAGGATTAATCACTTTGAGTCTGATAGCGGGAGGGTGTGATGGAACCGTGTAGAGGAATAATCACTGTGTCTCTGACCCACGGAGGGTTTGATGGTACAGTGTAGAGGAATAATCACTCTTTGTCTGACCCTGGAGTGTATGATGGGACGGTGTGGATATAAATTCACTCTGTGTCTGACCCCGGGAGTGTTTAATGGGACCGTGTAGAGGAATAATCTCTCTGTGTCTGACCCCGGGAGTGTGTGATGGGACGGCGTGTAGGGAGATTCACTCTGTGTCTGACACCGGGAGTGTTTGATGGGACCGTGAGAGGAATAATCACTGTGTGTCTGACCCACGGAGTGTTTGATGGTACAGTGTAGAGGAATAATCACTCTGTGTCTGACCCCGGGAGTGTATGATGGGACGGTGTGGATATAAATTCACTCCGTGTCTGACCCCGGGAGTGTTTGATGGGACCGTGTAGAGGAATAGTCACTCTGTGTTTGACCACGGGAGTGTGTGATGTGACGGTGTAGAGGATTAATCACTCTGTGTCTGACCCTGGGAGTGTGTGATGGGACGGTGTGGAGGGAGATTCACCCTGTGTCTGACCCCGGGAGTGTTTGATGGGACCTTGTAGAGGAATAATCACACTGTGTCTGAAAACGGGAGTGTTTCATGGGACGGTGTGGAGGGAGATTCACTCTGTGTCTGACACCGGGAGTTTTTGATGGGACCGTGTAGTGGAATAATCACTCTCTGTCTGAACACGGGAGTGTGTGATGGGACGGTGTGGAGGGAGATTCACTCTGTGCATGACCCAGGGAGTGTGTGATGGGCTGTGTAGAGGACGATTCACTCTGTGTTTGACCCCGGGAGCGCCTGATGGGACAGTGTGGCGGGGTATCATTCTGTGTCAGACACCGGGCGTTTGTGATGGGACCGTGTAGAGGAATAATTACTCTGTGTCTAACCCCGGGAGTGTTTGATGGGACCGTGTCGAGGAAAAATCACTCTGTGTCTGACCCCGGGAGTGTTTGATGGGACCGTGTAGAGGAATAATCTCTGTGTGTCTGACCCCGGGAGTGTGTAATCGGACGGTGCGGATTGAGATTCACTCTGTGTCTGACCCCGGGAGTGTTTGATGGGACCGTGAAGAGGAATAATCACTGTGTGTCTGACCCACGGAGTGTTTGATCGTACAGTGTAGAGGAATAATCACTCTTTGATTGATCCCCGGGAGTGTATGATGGGACCGTGTGGATATAAATTCACTCCGTGTCTGACCCCGGGAGTGTTTGATGGGACCGTGTAGAGGAATAGTCACTCTGTGTCTGACACCGGGAGTTTTTGATGGGACCGTGTAGTGGAATAATCACTCCCTGTCTGAACACGGGAGTGTGTGATGGAACGGTGTGGAGGGAGATTCAGTCTGTGTCTGACCCCGGGAGTGTTTGATGGGACCGTGTAGAGGAATAATCAGTCTCTGTCTGACCACGGGAGTGTTTGTTGGGACAGTGTAGAGGAATAATCACTCTGTGTCTGACCCCTGGAGAGTGAGATGGGACGGTGTGGAAGGAGATTCACACTGTGTCAGACACCGGGAGTGTTTGTTGGGACCGTGTAGAGGAATAATCACTCTGTGTCTGACCCCGGGAGTGTTTGATGGGACCGTGTAGAGGAATAATCACTCTGTGTTTGACCACGGGAGTGTGCGATGTGACGGTGTAGAGGATTAATCACTTTGAGTCTGATAGCGGGAGGGTGTGATGGAACCGTGTAGAGGAATAATCACTGTGTCTCTGACCCACGGAGGGTTTGATGGTACAGTGTAGAGGAATAATCACTCTTTGTCTGACCCTGGAGTGTATGATGGGACGGTGTGGATATAAATTCACTCTGTGTCTGACCCCGGGAGTGTTTAATGGGACCGTGTAGAGGAATAATCTCTCTGTGTCTGACCCCGGGAGTGTGTGATGGGACGGCGTGTAGGGAGATTCACTCTGTGTCTGACACCGGGAGTGTTTGATGGGACCGTGAGAGGAATAATCACTGTGTGTCTGACCCACGGAGTGTTTGATGGTACAGTGTAGAGGAATAATCACTCTGTGTCTGACCCCGGGAGTGTATGATGGGACGGTGTGGATATAAATTCACTCCGTGTCTGACCCCGGGAGTGTTTGATGGGACCGTGTAGAGGAATAGTCACTCTGTGTTTGACCACGGGAGTGTGTGATGTGACGGTGTAGAGGATTAATCACTCTGTGTCTGACCCTGGGAGTGTGTGATGGGACGGTGTGGAGGGAGATTCACCCTGTGTCTGACCCCGGGAGTGTTTGATGGGACCTTGTAGAGGAATAATCACACTGTGTCTGAAAACGGGAGTGTTTCATGGGACGGTGTGGAGGGAGATTCACTCTGTGTCTGACACCGGGAGTTTTTGATGGGACCGTGTAGTGGAATAATCACTCTCTGTCTGAACACGGGAGTGTGTGATGGGACGGTGTGGAGGGAGATTCACTCTGTGCATGACCCAGGGAGTGTGTGATGGGCTGTGTAGAGGACGATTCACTCTGTGTTTGACCCCGGGAGCGCCTGATGGGACAGTGTGGCGGGGTATCATTCTGTGTCAGACACCGGGCGTTTGTGATGGGACCGTGTAGAGGAATAATTACTCTGTGTCTAACCCCGGGAGTGTTTGATGGGACCGTGTCGAGGAAAAATCACTCTGTGTCTGACCCCGGGAGTGTTTGATGGGACCGTGTAGAGGAATAATCTCTGTGTGTCTGACCCCGGGAGTGTGTAATCGGACGGTGCGGATTGAGATTCACTCTGTGTCTGACCCCGGGAGTGTTTGATCGGACCGTGTAGAGGAATTATCATTCTGTGTCTGACCCCGGGAGTGTGTGATGGGACGGTGTGGAGGGACATTCAGTCTGTGACTGACCCCGGGAGTGTTTGATGGGACCGTGTAGAGGAATAATCACTCTGTGTCTGACCCCTGGAGAGTGAGATGGGACGGTGTGGAAGGAGATTCACACTGTGTCAGACACCGTGAGAGTTTGTTGGGACCGTGTAGAGGAATAATCACTCTGTGTCTGACCCCGGGAGTGTTTGATGTGACCATGTAGAGGAATAATCACTCTGTGTCTGACCCCGGGAGTGTGTGATGGGACTTCGTGGAGAGAGATTCACCCTGTGTCTGACCCCGGGAGTGTTTGATGGGACCTTGTTGAGGAATAATCACACTGTGTCTGAAAACGGGAGTGTGTGATGGGACGGTGTGGAGGGAGATTCACTCTGTGTCTGACCCCCGGAGTGTTTGATGGGAACGTGTAGAGGAATAATCACTCTGTGTCTGACCCCGGGATTGTTTGTTGGGACAGTGTAGAGGAATAATCACTCTGTGTCTGACCCCGGGAGAGTGTGATGGGACGGTGTGGAAGGAGATTCACACTCTGACTGACACCGGGAGTGTTTGTTGCGACCGTGTAGAGGAATAATCACTCTGTGTCTGACCACGGGAGAGAGTGATGGGACGGTGTGGAAGGAGATTCACACTGTGACTGACACCGGGAGTGTTTGTTGGGACCGTGTAGAGGAATAATCACTCTGTGTCTGACCCCGGGAGTGTTTGATGGGACCGTGTAGAGGAATAATGACTCTGTGTCTGACCCCTGGAGTGGTTGATGGGACCGTGTAGAGGAATAATCATTCTCTGTCTGACCCCGGGAGTGTTTGATGGGACCGTGTAGAGGAATAATCAGTCTGTGTCTGACCCGGGAGTGTGTGTTGGGACGGTGTGGAGGGAGATTCACTCTGTGCATGACCCAGGGAGTGTGTGATGGGCTGTGTAGAGGAAGATTCACTCTGTGTTTGACCCCGGGAGCGCCTGATGGGACAGTGTGGCGGGGTATCATTATGTGTCAGACACCGGGCGTTTGTGATGGGACCGTGTAGAGGAATAATTACTCTGTGTCTAACCCCGGGAGTGTTTGATGGGACCGTGTCGAGGAAAAATCACTCTGTGTCTGACCCCGGGAGTGTTTGATGGGACCGTGTAGAGGAATAATCTCTCTGTGTCTGACCCCGGGAGGGTTTGATGGTACCGTGTAGAGGAATAATCTCTGTGTGTCTGACCCCGGGAGTGTGTAATCGGACGGTGCGGATTGAGATTCACTCTGTGTCTGACCCCGGGAGTGTTTGATCGGACCGTGTAGAGGAATAACCTCTCTGTGTCTGACCACGGGAGTGTGTGATGGGAGGGCGTGGAGGGAGATTCACTCTGTGTCTGACCCCGGGAGTGTGTGATGGGCGGTGAAGAGGAATAATCACTGTGTCTGACACCGGGAGTTTTTGAAGGGACCGTGTAGTGGAATAATCACTCTCTGTCTGAACACGGGAGTGTGTGATGGGACGGTGTGGAGGGAGATTCAGTCTGTGTCTGACCCCGGGAGTGTTTGATGGGACCGTGTAGAGGAATAATCACTCTCTGTCTGACCACGGGAGAGTGAGATGGGACGGTGTGGAAGGAGATTCACACTGTGTCAGACACCGGGAGTGTTTGTTGGGACCGTGTAGAGGAATAATCACTCTGTGTCTGACCCCGGGAGTGTTTGATGTGACCGTGTAGAGGAATAATCACTCTGTGTCTGACCGCGGGAGTGTGTGATGGGACTTCGTGGAGAGAGATTCACCCTGTGTCTGACCCCGGGAGTGTTTGATGGTACAGTGAAGAGGAATAATCACTCTGTGTCTGACCCCGGGAGTGTATGATGGGACCGTGTAGAGGAATAGTCACTCTGTGTCTGACCCTGGGAGTGTGTGATGGGACGGTGTGGAGGGAGATTCACTCTGTGTCTGACCCCCGGAGTGTTTGATGGGAACGTGTAGAGGAATAATCACTCTGTGTCTGACACCCGGTAGGGTTTGATGGGACCGTGTAGAGGATTAATCACTCTGTGTCTGACCCCGGGATTGTTTGTTGGGACAGTGTAGAGGAATAATCACTCTGTGTCCGACCCTGGGAGAGTGTGATGGGACGGTGCGGAGGGAGATTCACACTGTTTCTGACCCCGGGAGTGTTTGAAGGGACCGTGTAGAGGACTAGTCACTCTGTGTTTGACCACGGGGGTGTGTGATGTGACGGTGTAGAGGATTAATCACTCTGTGTCTGAACCTGGGAGTGTGTGATGGGACGGTTATGGAGGGAGATTCAGTCTTTGTCTGACCCCGGGAGTGTTTGATGGGACCGTGTAGAAGAAAAATCACTCTGTGTCTGACCCCGGGTGTGTTTGATGGGACCGTGCAGAGGAAAAACCACTCTGTGTCTGACCCCGGGAATGTTTGATGGGACCGTGTAGAGGAATTATCACTCTGTGTCTGACCCCGGTAGTGTGTGATGGGACGGCGTGGAGGGAGATTCACACTGTGTCTGACCCCGGGAGTGTTTGATGGGACCGTGTAGAGGAATAATCACTCTGTGTTTGAACACGGGAGTGTGTGATGTGACGGTGTAGAGGATTAATCACTCTGAGTCTGATAGCGGGAGGGTGTGATGGGATCGTGTAGAGGAATAATCACTGTGTGTCTGACCCACGGAGTGTTTGATCGTACAGTGTAGAGGAATAATCACTCTTTGATTGATCCCCGGGAGTGTATGATGGGACGGTGTGGATATAAATTCAGTCTGTGTCTGACCCCGGGAGTGTGTGATGGGACGGCGTGTAGGGAGATTCACTCTGTGTCTGACCACGGGAGTGTTTGCTGGGACCGTGAAGAGGAATAATCAGAGTGTGTCTGACCAACGGAGTGTTTGATGGTACAGGGTAGAGGAATAATCACGCTCTGTCTGACCCCGGGAGTGTATGATGGGACCGTGTGGATATAAATTCACTCCGTGTCTGACCCCGGGAGTGTTTGATGGGACCGTGTAGAGGAATAGTCACTCTGTGTCTGACACCGGGAGTTTTTGATGGGACCGTGTAGTGGAATAATCATTCCCTGTCTGAACACGGGAGTGTGTGATGGAACGGTGTGGAGGGAGATTCAGTCTGTGTCTGACCCCGGGAGTGTTTGATGGGACCGTGTAGAGGAATAATCAGTCTCTGTCTGACCACGGGAGTGTTTGTTGGGACAGTGTAGAGGAATAATCACTCTGTGTCTGACCCCTGGAGAGTGAGATGGGACGGTGTGGAAGGAGATTCACACTGTGTCAGACACCGGGAGTGTTTGTTGGGACCGTGTAGAGGAATAATCACTCTGTGTCTGACCCCGGGAGTGTTTGATGGGACCGTGTAGAGGAATAATCACTCTGTGTTTGACCACGGGAGTGTGCGATGTGACGGTGTAGAGGATTAATCACTTTGAGTCTGATAGCGGGAGGGTGTGATGGAACCGTGTAGAGGAATAATCACTGTGTCTCTGACCCACGGAGGGTTTGATGGTACAGTGTAGAGGAATAATCACTCTTTGTCTGACCCTGGAGTGTATGATGGGACGGTGTGGATATAAATTCACTCTGTGTCTGACCCCGGGAGTGTTTAATGGGACCGTGTAGAGGAATAATCTCTCTGTGTCTGACCCCGGGAGTGTGTGATGGGACGGCGTGTAGGGAGATTCACTCTGTGTCTGACACCGGGAGTGTTTGATGGGACCGTGAGAGGAATAATCACTGTGTGTCTGACCCACGGAGTGTTTGATGGTACAGTGTAGAGGAATAATCACTCTGTGTCTGACCCCGGGAGTGTATGATGGGACGGTGTGGATATAAATTCACTCCGTGTCTGACCCCGGGAGTGTTTGATGGGACCGTGTAGAGGAATAGTCACTCTGTGTTTGACCACGGGAGTGTGTGATGTGACGGTGTAGAGGATTAATCACTCTGTGTCTGACCCTGGGAGTGTGTGATGGGACGGTGTGGAGGGAGATTCACCCTGTGTCTGACCCCGGGAGTGTTTGATGGGACCTTGTAGAGGAATAATCACACTGTGTCTGAAAACGGGAGTGTTTCATGGGACGGTGTGGAGGGAGATTCACTCTGTGTCTGACACCGGGAGTTTTTGATGGGACCGTGTAGTGGAATAATCACTCTCTGTCTGAACACGGGAGTGTGTGATGGGACGGTGTGGAGGGAGATTCACTCTGTGCATGACCCAGGGAGTGTGTGATGGGCTGTGTAGAGGACGATTCACTCTGTGTTTGACCCCGGGAGCGCCTGATGGGACAGTGTGGCGGGGTATCATTCTGTGTCAGACACCGGGCGTTTGTGATGGGACCGTGTAGAGGAATAATTACTCTGTGTCTAACCCCGGGAGTGTTTGATGGGACCGTGTCGAGGAATAATCACTGTGTGTCTGACCCACGGAGTGTTTGATCGTACAGTGTAGAGGAATAATCACTCTTTGATTGATCCCCGGGAGTGTATGATGGGACGGTGTGGATATAAATTCAGTCTGTGTCTGACCCCGGGAGTGTGTGATGGGACGGCGTGTAGGGAGATTCACTCTGTGTCTGACCCCGGGAGTGTTTGATGGGACCGTGAAGAGGAATAATCACTGTGTGTCTGACCCACGGAGTGTTTGATCGTACAGTGTAGAGGAATAATCACTCTTTGATTGATCCCCGGGAGTGTATGATGGGACCGTGTGGATATAAATTCACTCCGTGTCTGACCCCGGGAGTGTTTGATGGGACCGTGTAGAGGAATAGTCACTCTGTGTCTGACACCGGGAGTTTTTGATGGGACCGTGTAGTGGAATAATCACTCCCTGTCTGAACACGGGAGTGTGTGATGGAACGGTGTGGAGGGAGATTCAGTCTGTGTCTGACCCCGGGAGTGTTTGATGGGACCGTGTAGAGGAATAATCAGTCTCTGTCTGACCACGGGAGTGTTTGTTGGGACAGTGTAGAGGAATAATCACTCTGTGTCTGACCCCTGGAGAGTGAGATGGGACGGTGTGGAAGGAGATTCACACTGTGTCAGACACCGGGAGTGTTTGTTGGGACCGTGTAGAGGAATAATCACTCTGTGTCTGACCCCGGGAGTGTTTGATGGGGCCGTGTAGAGGAATAATCACTCTGTGTTTGACCACGGGAGTGTGCGATGTGACGGTGTAGAGGATTAATCACTTTGAGTCTGATAGCGGGAGGGTGTGATGGAACCGTGTAGAGGAATAATCACAGTGTCTCTGACCCACGGAGGGTTTGATGGTACAGTGTAGAGGAATAATCACTCTTTGTCTGACCCTGGAGTGTATGATGGGACGGTGTGGATATAAATTCACTCTGTGTCTGACCCCGGGAGTGTTTAATGGGACCGTGTAGAGGAATAATCTCTCTGTGTCTGACCCCGGGAGTGTGTGATGGGACGGCGTGTAGGGAGATTCACTCTGTGTCTGACACCGGGAGTGTTTGATGGGACCGTGAGAGGAATAATCACTGTGTGTCTGACCCACGGAGTGTTTGATGGTACAGTGTAGAGGAATAATCACTCTGTGTCTGACCCCGGGAGTGTATGATGGGACGGTGTGGATATAAATTCACTCCGTGTCTGACCCCGGGAGTGTTTGATGGGACCGTGTAGAGGAATAGTCACTCTGTGTTTGACCACGGGAGTGTGTGATGTGACGGTGTAGAGGATTAATCACTCTGTGTCTGACCCTGGGAGTGTGTGATGGGACGGTGTGGAGGGAGATTCACCCTGTGTCTGACCCCGGGAGTGTTTGATGGGACCTTGTAGAGGAATAATCACACTGTGTCTGAAAACGGGAGTGTTTCATGGGACGGTGTGGAGGGAGATTCACTCTGTGTCTGACACCGGGAGTTTTTGATGGGACCGTGTAGTGGAATAATCACTCTCTGTCTGAACACGGGAGTGTGTGATGGGACGGTGTGGAGGGAGATTCACTCTGTGCATGACCCAGGGAGTGTGTGATGGGCTGTGTAGAGGACGATTCACTCTGTGTTTGACCCCGGGAGCGCCTGATGGGACAGTGTGGCGGGGTATCATTCTGTGTCAGACACCGGGCGTTTGTGATGGGACCGTGTAGAGGAATAATTACTCTGTGTCTAACCCCGGGAGTGTTTGATGGGACCGTGTCGAGGAAAAATCACTCTGTGTCTGACCCCGGGAGTGTTTGATGGGACCGTGTAGAGGAATAATCTCTGTGTGTCTGACCCCGGGAGTGTGTAATCGGACGGTGCGGATTGAGATTCACTCTGTGTCTGACCCCGGGAGTGTTTGATCGGACCGTGTAGAGGAATTATCATTCTGTGTCTGACCCCGGGAGTGTGTGATGGGACGGTGTGGAGGGACATTCAGTCTGTGACTGACCCCGGGAGTGTTTGATGGGACCGTGTAGAGGAATAATCACTCTGTGTCTGACCCCTGGAGAGTGAGATGGGACGGTGTGGAAGGAGATTCACACTGTGTCAGACACCGGGAGAGTTTGTTGGGACCGTGTAGAGGAATAATCACTCTGTGTCTGACCCCGGGAGTGTTTGATGTGACCATGTAGAGGAATAATCACTCTGTGTCTGACCCCGGGAGTGTGTGATGGGACTTCGTGGAGAGAGATTCACCCTGTGTCTGACCCCGGGAGTGTTTGATGGGAACTTGTTGAGGAATAATCACACTGTGTCTGAAAACGGGAGTGTGTGATGGGACGGTGTGGAGGGAGATTCACTCTGTGTCTGACCCCCGGAGTGTTTGATGGGAACGTGTAGAGGAATAATCACTCTGTGTCTGACCCCGGGATTGTTTGTTGGGACAGTGTAGAGGAATAATCACTCTGTGTCTGACCCCGGGAGAGTGTGATGGGACGGTGTGGAAGGAGATTCACACTCTGACTGACACCGGGAGTGTTTGTTGCGACCGTGTAGAGGAATAATCACTCTGTGTCTGACCACGGGAGAGAGTGATGGGACGGTGTGGAAGGAGATTCACACTGTGACTGACACCGGGAGTGTTTGTTGGGACCGTGTAGAGGAATAATCACTCTGTGTCTGACCCCGGGAGTGTTTGATGGGACCGTGTAGAGGAATAATGACTCTGTGTCTGACCCCTGGAGTGGTTGATGGGACCGTGTAGAGGAATAATCATTCTGTGTCTGACCCCGGGAGTGTTTGATGGGACCGTGTAGAGGAATAATCAGTCTGTGTCTGACCCGGGAGTGTGTGTTGGGACGGTGTGGAGGGAGATTCACTCTGTGCATGACCCAGGGAGTGTGTGATGGGCTGTGTAGAGGAAGATTCACTCTGTGTTTGACCCCGGGAGCGCCTGATGGGACAGTGTGGCGGGGTATCATTCTGTGTCAGACACCGGGCGTTTGTGATGGGACCGTGTAGAGGAATAATTACTCTGTGTCTGAACCCCGGGAGTGTTTGATGGGACCGTGTCGAGGAAAAATCACTCTGTGTCTGACCCCGGGAGTGTTTGATGGGACCGTGTAGAGGAATAATCTCTCTGTGTCTGACCCCGGGAGGGTTTGATGGTACCGTGTAGAGGAATAATCTCTGTGTGTCTGACCCCGGGAGTGTGTAATCGGACGGTGCGGATTGAGATTCACTCTGTGTCTGACCCCGGGAGTGTTTGATCGGACCGTGCAGAGGAATAACCTCTCTGTGTCTGACCCCGGGAGTGTGTGATGGGAGGGCGTGGAGGGAGATTCACTCTGTGTCTGACCCCGGGAGTGTGTGATGGGCGGTGAAGAGGAATAATCACTGTGTCTGACACCGGGAGTTTTTAATGGGACCGTGTAGAGGAATAATCACTCTCTGTCTGAACACGGGAGTGTGTGATGGGACGGTGTGGAGGGAGATTCAGTCTGTGTCTGACCCCGGGAGTGTTTGATGGGACCGTGTAGAGGAATAATCACTCTCTGTCTGACCACGGGAGTGTTTGTTGGGACAGTGTAGAGGAATAATCACTCTGTGTCTGACCCCTGGAGAGTGAGATGGGACGGTGTGGAAGGAGATTCACACTGTGTCAGACACCGGGAGTGTTTGTTGGGACCGTGTAGAGGAATAATCACTCTGTGTCTGACCCCGGGAGTGTTTGATGTGACCGTGTAGAGGAATAATCACTCTGTGTCTGACCCCGGGAGTGTGTGATGGGACTTCGTGGAGAGAGATTCACACTGTGTCTGACCCCGGGAGTGTTTGATGGGACCTTGTAGAGGAATAATCACACTGTGTCTGAAAACGGGAGTGTGTGATGGGACGGTGTGGAGGGAGATTCGCTCTGTGTCTGACCCCCGGAGTGTTTGATGGGAACGTGTAGAGGAATAATCACTCTGTGTCTGAACCAGGGAGTGTTTGATGGGATCGTGCAGAGGAATAATCACTCTGTGTCTGACACCCAGTAGTGTTTGATGGGACCGTGTAGAGGAATAATCACTCTGTGTCTGACCCAGGGATTGTTTGTTGGGACAGTGTAGAGGAATAATCACTCTGTGTCTGACCCCTGGAGAGTGAGATGGGACGGTGTGGAAGGAGATTCACACTGTGTCAGACACCGGGAGTGTTTGTTGGGACCGTGTAGAGGAATAATCACTCTGTGTCTGACCCCGGGAGTGTTTGATGGGACCGTGTAGAGGAATAATCACTCTGTGTTTGACCACGGGAGTGTGCGATGTGACGGTGTAGAGGATTAATCACTTTGAGTCTGATAGCGGGAGGGTGTGATGGAACCGTGTAGAGGAATAATCACTGTGTCTCTGACCAACGGAGGGTTTGATGGTACAGTGTAGAGGAATAATCACACTTTGTCTGACCCTGGAGTGTATGATGGGACGGTGTGGATATAAATTTACTCTGTGTCTGACCCCGGGAGTGTTTAATGGGACCGTGTAGAGGAATAATCTCTCTGTGTCTGACCCCGGGAGTGTGTGATGGGACGGCGTGTAGGGAGATTCACTCTGTGTCTGACCCCGGGAGTGTTTGATGGGACCGTGTAGAGGAATAATCACAGTGTGTCTGACCCACGGAGTGTTTGATGGTACAGTGTAGAGGAATAATCACTCTGTGTCTGACCCCGGGAGTGTATGATGGGACGGTCTGGATATAAATCCACTCCGTGTCTGACCCCGGGAGTGTTTGATGGGACCGTGTAGAGGAATAGTCACTCTGTGTTTGACCACGGGAGTGTGTGATGTGACGGTGTAGAGGATTAATCACTCTGTGTCTGACCCTGGGAGTGTGTGATGGGACGGTGTGGAGGGAGATTCACCCTGTGTCTGACACCGGGAGTGTTTGATGGGACCTTGTAGAGGAATAATCAGACTGTGTCTGAAAACGGGAGTGTTTGATGGGACGGTGTGGAGGGAGATTCACTCTGTGTCTGACCCCGGGAGTGTGTGATGGGCGGTGAAGAGGAATAATCACTCTGTGTCTGACACCGGGAGTTCTTGATGGTACAGTGTAGAGGAATAATCACTCTGTGTCTGACCCCGGGAGTGTATGATGGTACAGTGTAGAGGAATAATCACTCTGTGTCTGACCCCGGGAGTGTATGATGGGACCGTGTAGAGGAATAGTCACTCTGTGTTTGACCACGGGAGTGTGTGATGTGACGGTGTAGAGGATTAATCACTCTGTGTCTGACCCTGGGAGTGTGTGATGGGACGGTGTGGAGGGAGATTCACCCTGTGTCTGACCCCGGGAGTGTTTGATGGGACCTTGTAGAGGAATAATCACACTCTGTCTGAACACGGGAGTGTGTGATGGGACGGTGTGGGGGGAGATTCAGTCTGTGACTGACCCCGGGAGTGTTTGATGGGACCGTGTAGAGGAATAATCACTCTCTGTCTGACCACGGGAGTGTTTGTTGGGACAGTGTAGAGGAATAATCACTCTGTGTCTGACCCCTGGAGAGTGAGATGGGACGGTGTGGAAGGAGATTCACACTGTGTCAGACACCGGGAGAGTTTGTTGGGACCGTGTAGAGGAATAATCACTCTGTGTCTGACCCCGGGAGTGTTTGATGTGACCATGTAGAGGAATAATGACTCTGTGTCTGACCCCTGGAGTGGTTGATGGGACCGTGTAGAGGAATAATCATTCTGTGTCTGACCCCGGGAGTGTTTGATGGGACCGTGTAGAGGAATAATCAGTCTGTGTCTGACCCGGGAGTGTGTGTTGGGACGGTGTGGAGGGAGATTCACTCTGTGCATGACCCAGGGAGTGTGTGATGGGCTGTGTAGAGGAAGATTCACTCTGTGTTTGACCCCGGGAGCGCCTGATGGGACAGTGTGGCGGGGTATCATTCTGTGTCAGACACCGGGCGTTTGTGATGGGACCGTGTAGAGGAATAATTACTCTGTGTCTGAACCCCGGGAGTGATTGATGGGACCGTGTCGAGGAAAAATCACTCTGTGTCTGACCCCGGGAGTGTTTGATGGGACCGTGTAGAGGAATAATCTCTCTGTGTCTGACCCCGGGAGGGTTTGATGGTACCGTGTAGAGGAATAATCTCTGTGTGTCTGACCCCGGGAGTGTGTAATCGGACGGTGCGGATTGAGATTCACTCTGTGTCTGACCCCGGGAGTGTTTGATCGGACCGTGCAGAGGAATAACCTCTCTGTGTCTGACCCCGGGAGTGTGTGATGGGAGGGCGTGGAGGGAGATTCACTCTGTGTCTGACCCCGGGAGTGTGTGATGGGCGGTGAAGAGGAATAATCACTGTGTCTGACACCGGGAGTTTTTAATGGGACTGTGTAGAGGAATAATCACTCTCTGTCTGAACACGGGAGTGTGTGATGGGACGGTGTGGAGGGAGATTCAGTCTGTGTCTGACCCCGGGAGTGTTTGATGGGACCGTGTAGAGGAATAATCACTCTCTGTCTGACCACGGGAGTGTTTGTTGGGACAGTGTAGAGGAATAATCACTCTGTGTCTGACCCCTGGAGAGTGAGATGGGACGGTGTGGAAGGAGATTCACACTGTGTCAGACACCGGGAGTGTTTGTTGGGACCGTGTAGAGGAATAATCACTCTGTGTCTGACCCCGGGAGTGTTTGATGTGACCGTGTAGAGGAATAATCACTCTGTGTCTGACCCCGGGAGTGTGTGATGGGACTTCGTGGAGAGAGATTCACCCTGTGTCTGACCCCGGGAGTGTTTGATGGGACCTTGTAGAGGAATAATCACACTGTGTCTGAAAACGGGAGTGTGTGATGGGACGGTGTGGAGGGAGATTCGCTCTGTGTCTGACCCCCGGAGTGTTTGATGGGAACGTGTAGAGGAATAATCACTCTGTGTCTGAACCAGGGAGTGTTTGATGGGATCGTGCAGAGGAATAATCACTCTGTGTCTGACACCCAGTAGTGTTTGATGGGACCGTGTAGAGGAATAATCACTCTGTGTCTGACCCCGGGAGTGTTTGATGGGACCGTGTAGAGGAATAATCACTCTGTGTTTGACCACGGGAGTGTGCGATGTGACGGTGTAGAGGATTAATCACTTTGAGTCTGATAGCGGGAGGGTGTGATGGAACCGTGTAGAGGAATAATCACTGTGTCTCTGACCAACGGAGGGTTTGATGGTACAGTGTAGAGGAATAATCACACTTTGTCTGACCCTGGAGTGTATGATGGGACGGTGTGGATATAAATTTACTCTGTGTCTGACCCCGGGAGTGTTTAATGGGACCGTGTAGAGGAATAATCTCTCTGTGTCTGACCCCGGGAGTGTGTGATGGGACGGCGTGTAGGGAGATTCACTCTGTGTCTGACCCCGGGAGTGTTTGATGGGACCGTGTAGAGGAATAATCACAGTGTGTCTGACCCACGGAGTGTTTGATGGTACAGTGTAGAGGAATAATCACTCTGTGTCTGACCCCGGGAGTGTATGATGGGACGGTCTGGATATAAATCCAATCCGTGTCTGACCCCGGGAGTGTTTGATGGGACCGTGTAGAGGAATAGTCACTCTGTGTTTGACCACGGGAGTGTGTGATGTGACGGTGTAGAGGATTAATCACTCTGTGTCTGACCCTGGGAGTGTGTGATGGGACGGTGTGGAGGGAGATTCACCCTGTGTCTGACACCGGGAGTGTTTGATGGGACCTTGTAGAGGAATAATCAGACTGTGTCTGAAAACGGGAGTGTTTGATGGGACGGTGTGGAGGGAGATTCACTCTGTGTCTGACACCGGGAGTTTTTGATGGGACCGTGTAGTGGAATAATCACTCTCTGTCTGAACACGGGAGTGTGTGATGGGACGGTGTGGGGGGAGATTCAGTCTGTGACTGACCCCGGGAGTGTTTGATGGGACCGTGTAGAGGAATAATCACTCTCTGTCTGACCACGGGAGTGTTTGTTGGGACAGTGTAGAGGAATAATCACTCTGTGTCTGACCCCTGGAGAGTGAGATGGGACGGTGTGGAATGAGATTCACACTGTGTCAGACACCGGGAGAGTTTGTTGGGACCGTGTAGAGGAATAATCACTCTGTGTCTGACCCCGGGAGTGTTTGATGTGACCATGTAGAGGAATAATCACTCTGTGTCTGACCCCGGGAGTGTGTGATGGGACTTCGTGGAGAGAGATTCACCCTGTGTCTGACCCCGGGAGTGTTTGATGGGACCTTGTTGAGGAATAATCACACTGTGTCTGAAAACGGGAGTGTGTGATGGGACGGTGTGGAGGGAGATTCACTCTGTGTCTGACCCCCGGAGTGTTTGATGGGAACGTGTAGAGGAATAATCACTCTGTGTCTGACCCCGGGATTGTTTGTTGGGACAGTGTAGAGGAATAATCACTCTGTGTCTGACCCCGGGAGAGTGTGATGGGACGGTGTGGAAGGAGATTCACACTCTGACTGACACCGGGAGTGTTTGTTGCGACCGTGTAGAGGAATAATCACTCTGTGTCTGACCACGGGAGAGAGTGATGGGACGGTGTGGAAGGAGATTCACACTGTGACTGACACCGGGAGTGTTTGTTGGGACCGTGTAGAGGAATAATCACTCTGTGTCTGAACCCGGGAGTGTTTGATGGGACCGTGTAGAGGAATAATGACTCTGTGTCTGACCCCTGGAGTGGTTGATGGGACCGTGTAGAGGAATAATCATTCTGTGTCTGACCCCGGGAGTGTTTGATGGGACCGTGTAGAGGAATAATCAGTCTGTGTCTGACCCGGGAGTGTGTGTTGGGACGGTGTGGAGGGAGATTCACTCTGTGCATGACCCAGGGAGTGTGTGATGGGCTGTGTAGAGGAAGATTCACTCTGTGTTTGACCCCGGGAGCGCCTGATGGGACAGTGTGGCGGGGTATCATTCTGTGTCAGACACCGGGCGTTTGTGATGGGACCGTGTAGAGGAATAATTACTCTGTGTCTGAACCCCGGGAGTGTTTGATGGGACCGTGTCGATGAAAAATCACTCTGTGTCTGACCCCGGGAGTGTTTGATGGGACCGTGTAGAGGAATAATCTCTCTGTGTCTGACCCCGGGAGGGTTTGATGGTACCGTGTAGAGGAATAATCTCTGTGTGTCTGACCCCGGGAGTGTGTAATCGGACGGTGCGGATTGAGATTCACTCTGTGTCTGACCCCGGGAGTGTTTGATCGGACCGTGCAGAGGAATAACCTCTCTGTGTCTGACCCCGGGAGTGTGTGATGGGAGGGCGTGGAGGGAGATTCACTCTGTGTCTGACCCCGGGAGTGTGTGATGGGCGGTGAAGAGGAATAATCACTGTGTCTGACACCGGGAGTTTTTAATGGGACCGTGTAGTGGAATAATCACTCTCTGTCTGAACACGGGAGTGTGTGATGGGACGGTGTGGAGGGAGATTCAGTCTGTGTCTGACCCCGGGAGTGTTTGATGGGACCGTGTAGAGGAATAATGACTCTGTGTCTGACCCCTGGAGTGGTTGATGGGACCGTGTAGAGGAATAATCATTCTGTGTCTGACCCCGGGAGTGTTTGATGGGACCGTGTAGAGGAATAATCACTCTGTGTTTGAACACGGAAGTGTGCGATGTGACGGTGTAGAGGATTAATCACTCTGAGTCTGATAGCGGGAGTGTTTGATGGGACGGCGTGGAGGGAGATTCACTCTGTGTCTGACCCCGGGAGTGTTTGATGGGACCGTGTAGGAATAATCACTGTGTGTCTGACCCACGGAGTGTTTGATGGTGCAGTGTAGAGGAATAATCAGTCTTTGTCTGACCCCGGGAGTGTATGTTGGGACGGTGTGGATATAAATTCACTCTGTGTCTGACCCCGGGAGTGTTTAATGGGACCGTGTAGAGGAATAATCTCTCATGTGTCTGACCCCGGGAGTGTGTGATGGGACGGCGTGGAGGGAGATTCACTCTGTGTCTGACCCCGGGAGTGTTTGATGGGACCGTGTAGAGGAATAATCACTGTGTGTCTGACCCACGGAGTGTTTGATGGTACAGTGTAGAGGAATAATCACTCTGTGTCTGACCCCGGGAGTGTATGATGGGACGGTGTGGATATAAATTCACTCCGTGTCTGACCCCGGGAGTGTTTGATGGGAACGTGTAGAGGAATAATCAGTCTGTGTCTGACCCGGGAGTGTGTGTTGGGACGCTGTGGAGGGAGATTCACACTGTGTCTGACCCCGGGAATGTTTGATGGGACCGTGTAGAGGAATAATCACTCTGTGTCTGACCCCGGGAGTGTTTGATGGGACCGTGTAGAGGAATAATCACTCTGTCTGACCCCGGGAGTATGTGATGGGTCGGCGTGGAGTGAGATTCACTCTGTGTCTGACCCCCGGAGTGTTTGATGGGAACGTGTAGAAGAATAATCACTTTGTGTCTGAACCAGGGAGTGTTTGATGGGATCGTGTAGAGGAATAATCACTCTGTGTCTGACACCCGGTAGTGTTTGATGTGACCGTGTAGAGGAATAATCACTCTGTGTCTGACCCCGGGATTGTTTGTTGGGACAGTGTAGAGGAATAATCACTCTGTGTCTGACCCCGGGAGCATACGATGGGACGGTGTGGAAGGAGATTCACACTGTGACTGACACCGGGAGTGTTTGTTGGGACCGTGTAGAGGAATAATCACTCTGTGTCTGACCCCGGGAGTGTTTGATGGGACCGTGTAGAGGAATAATCACTCTGTGTCTGACCCCGGGAGTGTTTCATGGGATCGAGTAGAGGAATAATCACTCTGTGTCTGACCCCCGCTAGTGTTTGATGGGACAGTGTAGAGGAATAATCACTCTGTGTCTGACCCCGGGAGTGTTTGTTGGGACTGTGTAGAGGAATAATCACTCTGTGTCAGACCCCGGGAGAGTGTGATGGGACGGTGTGGAAGGAGATTCACACTGTGACTGACACCGGGAGTGTTTGTTGGGACCGTGTAGAGGAATAATCACCCTGTGTCTGACCCCGGGAGTGTTTGATGGGACGGTGTGGAGGGAGACTCATTCTGTGTCTGACCCCGGGAGTGTTTGATGGGATCGTGTAGAGGAATAATCACTCTGTGTCTGACCCTGGGAGTGTGTGCTGGGACGGTTATGGAGGGAGATTCATTCTTTGTCTGACCCCGGGAGTGTTTGATGGGACCGTGTAGTGGAAAAATCACTCTGTGTCTGACCCCGGGAGTGTTTGATGGGACCGTGTAGAGGAATTATCACTCTGTGTCTGACCCCGGGAGTGTGTGATGGGACGGCGTGGAGGGAGATTCACACTGTGTCTGACCCCGGGAATGTTTGATGGGACCGTGTAGAGGAATAATCACTCTGTGTCTGACCCCGGGATTGTTTGATGGGACCGTGTAGAGGAATAATCACTCTGTCTGACCCCGGGAGTATGTGATGGGACGGCGTGGAGAGAGATTCACTCTGTGTCTGACCCCCGGAGTGTTTGATGGGAACGTGTAGAAGAATAATCACTTTGTGTCTGAACCAGGGAGTGTTTGATGGGATCGTGTAGAGGAATAATCACTCTGTGTCTGACACCCGGTAGTGTTTGATGTGACCGTGTAGAGGAATAATCACTCTGTGTCTGACCCCGGGATTGTTTGTTGGGACAGTGTAGTGGAATAATCACTCTGTGTCTGACCCCGGGAGCGTACGATGGGACGGTGTGGAAGGAGATTCACACTGTGTCTGACCCCGGGAGTGTTTGATGGGACCGTGTAGAGGAATAATCACTCTGTCTGACCCCGGGATTGTTTGATGGGACGGAGTGGAGAGAGATTCACACTGTGTCTGACCCCTGGGGTGTTTGATGGGACCGTGTAGAGGAATAGTCACTCTGTGTTTGACCACGGGGGTGTGTGATGTGACGGTGTAGAGGATTAATCACTCTGTGTCTGACCCTGGGAGTGTGCGATGGGACGGTTATGGAGGGAGATTCAGTCTTTGTCTGACCCCGGGAGTGTTTGATGGGACCGTGTAGAGGAATTATCACTCTGTGTCTGACCCAGCGAGTGTGTGATGGGACGGCGTGGAGGGAGATTCACACTGTGTCTGACCCCCGGAGTGTGTGATGGGACGGCGTGGAGAGAGATTCACTCTGTGTCTGACCCCGGGAGTGTTTAATGTGACCGTGTAGAGGAATAATCACTCTGTGTCTGACCCCGGGAGTGTTTCATCGGATCGAGTAGAGGAATAATCACTCTGTGTCTGACCCCCGCTAGTGTTTGATGGGACAGTGTAGAGGAATGATCACTCTGTGTCTGACCCCGGGAGTGTTTGTTGGGACTGTGTAGAGGAATAATCACTCTGTGTCTGACCCCGGGAGAGTGTGATGGGACGGTGTGGAAGGAGATTCACACTGTGACTGACACCGGGAGTGTTTGTTGGGACCGTGTAGAAGAATAATCACTTTGTGTCTGAACCAGGGAGTGTTTGATGGGATCGTGTAGAGGAATAATCACTCTGTGTCTGACACCCGGTAGTGTTTGATGTGACCGTGTAGAGGAATAATCACTCTGTGTCTGACCCCGGGATTGTTTGTTGGGACAGTGTAGAGGAATAATCACTCTGTGTCTGACCCCGGGAGCATACGATGGGACGGTGTGGAAGGAGATTCACACTGTGACTGACACCGGGAGTGTTTGTTGGGACCGTGTAGAGGAATAATCACTCTGTGTCTGACCCCGGGAGTGTTTGATGGGACCGTGTAGAGGAATAATCACTCTGTGTCTGACCCCGGGAGTGTTTCATGGGATCGAGTAGAGGAATAATCACTCTGTGTCTGACCCCCGCTAGTGTTTGATGGGACAGTGTAGAGGAATAATCACTCTGTGTCTGACCCCGGGAGTGTTTGTTGGGACTGTGTAGAGGAATAATCACTCTGTGTCAGACCCCGGGAGAGTGTGATGGGACGGTGTGGAAGGAGATTCACACTGTGACTGACACCGGGAGTGTTTGTTGGGACCGTGTAGAGGAATAATCACCCTGTGTCTGACCCCGGGAGTGTTTGATGGGACGGTGTGGAGGGAGACTCATTCTGTGTCTGACCCCGGGAGTGTTTGATGGGATCGTGTAGAGGAATAATCACTCTGTGTCTGACCCTGGGAGTGTGTGCTGGGACGGTTATGGAGGGAGATTCATTCTTTGTCTGACCCCGGGAGTGTTTGATGGGACCGTGTAGTGGAAAAATCA
This sequence comes from Hypanus sabinus, assembly GCF_030144855.1. NCBI lineage: Eukaryota > Metazoa > Chordata > Chondrichthyes > Myliobatiformes > Dasyatidae > Hypanus > Hypanus sabinus. The sequence continues at coordinate 145,732 of NW_026781811.1, forward strand.
CTCTGTGTCTGACCCCGGGAGTGTTTGATGGGACCGTGTAGAGGAATTATCACTCTGTGTCTGACCCCGGGAGTGTGTGATGGGACGGCGTGGAGGGAGATTCACACTGTGTCTGACCCCGGGAATGTTTGATGGGACCGTGTAGAGGAATAATCACTCTGTGTCTGACCCCGGGATTGTTTGATGGGACCGTGTAGAGGAATAATCACTCTGTCTGACCCCGGGAGTATGTGATGGGACGGCGTGGAGAGAGATTCACTCTGTGTCTGACCCCCGGAGTGTTTGATGGGAACGTGTAGAAGAATAATCACTTTGTGTCTGAACCAGGGAGTGTTTGATGGGATCGTGTAGAGGAATAATCACTCTGTGTCTGACACCCGGTAGTGTTTGATGTGACCGTGTAGAGGAATAATCACTCTGTGTCTGACCCCGGGATTGTTTGTTGGGACAGTGTAGTGGAATAATCACTCTGTGTCTGACCCCGGGAGCGTACGATGGGACGGTGTGGAAGGAGATTCACACTGTGTCTGACCCCGGGAGTGTTTGATGGGACCGTGTAGAGGAATAATCACTCTGTCTGACCCCGGGATTGTTTGATGGGACGGAGTGGAGAGAGATTCACACTGTGTCTGACCCCTGGGGTGTTTGATGGGACCGTGTAGAGGAATAGTCACTCTGTGTTTGACCACGGGGGTGTGTGATGTGACGGTGTAGAGGATTAATCACTCTGTGTCTGACCCTGGGAGTGTGCGATGGGACGGTTATGGAGGGAGATTCAGTCTTTGTCTGACCCCGGGAGTGTTTGATGGGACCGTGTAGAGGAATTATCACTCTGTGTCTGACCCAGCGAGTGTGTGATGGGACGGCGTGGAGGGAGATTCACACTGTGTCTGACCCCCGGAGTGTGTGATGGGACGGCGTGGAGAGAGATTCACTCTGTGTCTGACCCCGGGAGTGTTTAATGTGACCGTGTAGAGGAATAATCACTCTGTGTCTGACCCCGGGAGTGTTTCATCGGATCGAGTAGAGGAATAATCACTCTGTGTCTGACCCCCGCTAGTGTTTGATGGGACAGTGTAGAGGAATGATCACTCTGTGTCTGACCCCGGGAGTGTTTGTTGGGACTGTGTAGAGGAATAATCACTCTGTGTCTGACCCCGGGAGAGTGTGATGGGACGGTGTGGAAGGAGATTCACACTGTGACTGACACCGGGAGTGTTTGTTGGGACCGTGTAGAGGAATAATCACTCTGTGTCTGACCCCGGGAGTGTTTGATGGGACCGTGTAGAGGAATAATGACTCTGTGTCTGACCCCTGGAGTGGTTGATGGGACCGTGTAGAGGAATAATCACTCTGTGTCAGACCCCGGGAGTGTTTGATGGTCCCGTGTAGAGGAATAATCTCTGTGTGTCTGACCCCGGGGGTGTGTGATCGGGCGGTGCGGATTGAGATTCACTCTGTGTCTGACCCCTGGAGTGGTTGATGGGACCGTGTAGAGGAATAATCACTCTGTGTCTGACCCTGGGAGTGTGTGATGGGACGGTGCGGAGGGAGATTCACACTGTTTCTGACCCCGGGAGTGTTTGATGGGACCGTGTAGAGGAGTAGTCACTCTGTGTTTGACCACGGGGGTGTGTGATGTGACGGTGTAGAGGATTAATCACTCTGTGTCTGACCCTTGGAGAGTGTGATGGGACGGTTATGGAGGGAGATTCAGTCTTTGTCTGACCCCGGGAGTGTTTGATGGGACCGTGTAGAAGAAAAATCACTCTGTGTCTGACCCCGGGAGTGTTTGATGGGACCGTGCAGAGGAAAAATCACTCTGTGTCTGACCCCGGGAATGTTTGATGGGACCGTGTAGAGGAATTATCACTCTGTGTCTGACCCCGGGGGTGTGTGATGGGACGGCTTGGAGGGAGATTCAAACTGTGTCTGACCCCGGGAGTGTTTGATGGGACCGTGTAGAGGAATAATCACTGTGTTTGAACACGGGAGTGTGCGATGTGACGGTGTAGAGGATTAATCACTCTGAGTCTGATAGCGGGAGGGTGTGATGGGACCGTGTAGAGGAATAATCACTGCGTGTCTGACCCACGGAGTGTTTGATGGTACAGTGTAGAGGAATAATCAGTCTTTGTCTGACCCCGGGAGTGTATGATGGGACGGTGTGGATATAAATTCACTCCGTGTCTGACCCCGGGAGTGTTTGATGGGACCGTGTAGAGGAGTAGTCACTCTGTGTTTGATCACGGGGGTGTGTGATGTGACGGTGTAGAGGATTAATCACTCTGTGTCTGACCCTTGGAGTGTGTGATGCGACGGTTATGGAGGGAGATTCAGTCTTTGTCTGTCCCCGGGAGTGTTTGATGGGACCGTGTAGAAGAAAAATCACTCTGTATCTGACCCCGGGAATGTTTGATGGGACCGTGTAGAGGAATTATAACTCTGTGTCTGACCCCGGTGGTGTGTGATGGGACGGCGTGGAGGGAGTTTCAAACTGTGTCTGACCCCGGGAGTGTTTGATGGGACCGTGTAGAGGAATAATCACTGTGTTTGAACACGGGAGTGTGCGATGTGACGGTGTAGAGGATTAATCACTCTGAGTCTGATAGCAGGAGGGTGTGATGGGACCGTGTAGAGGAATAATCACTGTGTGTCTGACCCACGGAGTGTTTGATGGTACAGTGTAGAGGAATAATCACTCTGTGTCTGACCCCGGGAGTGTATGAAGGGACGGTGTGGATATAAATTCACTCCGTGTCTGACCCCGGGAGTGTATGTTGGGACGGTGTGGAGGGAGATTCACTCTGTGCCTGACCCAGGGAGTGTGTGATGGGCTGTGTAGAGGAAGATTCACTCTGTGATTGACCACGGGAGCGTGTGATGGGACAGTGTGGCGGGAGTATCATTCTGTGTCAGACCCCGGGCGTGTGTGATGGGATCGTGTACATGAATAATTACTCTGTGTCTAACCCCGGGAGTGTTTGATGGGACCGTGTCAAGGAAATATCACTCTGTGTCTGACCCCGGGAGTTTGATGGGACAGTGTAGAGGAATAATCACTCTGTGTCTGACCCCGGGAGTGTGTGATGGGACGGCGTGGAGAGAGAATCACTTTGTGTCTGACCCCGGGAGTGTTTGATGTGACCGTGTAGAGGAATAATCACTCTGTGTCTGACGCCCGGTAGTGTTTGATCGGACCGTGTAGAGGAATAATCACTCTGTGTCTGACCCCGGCAGTGTTTATTGGGACAGTGTAGAGGAATAATCACTCTGTGTCTGACCCCGGGAGAGTGTGATGGGACGGTGTGGAAGGAGATTCACACTGTGACTGACACCGGGAGTGTTTGTTGGGACCGTGTAGAGGAATAATCACTCTGTGTCTGACCCCGGGAGTGTTTGATGGGACTGTGTAGAGGAATAATGACTCTGTGTCTGACCCCTGGAGTGTGTGATGGGACGGTGTGGAAGGAGATTCACACTGTGACTGACACCGGGAGTGTTTGTTGGGACCGTGTAGAGGAATAATCACTCTTTGTCTGACCCCGGGAGTGTTTAATGGGACTGTGTAGAGGAATAATGACTCTGTGTCTGACCCCTGGAGTGGTTGATGGGACCGTGTAGAGGAATAATCACTCTGTGTCAGACCCCGGGAGTGGTTGATGGGACCGTGTAGAGGAATAATCTCTCTGTGTCAGACCCCGGGAGTGTTTGATGATCCCGTGTAGAGGAATAATCTCTGTGTGTCTGACCCCGGGAGTGTGTGATCGGACGTTGCGGATTGAGATTCACTCTGTGTCTGACCCCGTGAGTGTTTGATGGGACCGTGTAGAGGAGTAGTCACTCTGTGTTTGTCCACGGGGGTGTGTGATGTGACGGTGTAGAGGATTAATCACTCTGTGTCTGACCCTGGGAGTGTGTGATGGGACGGTTATGGAGGGATATTCAGTCTTTGTCTGACCCCGGGAGAGTTTGATGGGACCGTGTAGAGGAATTATCACTCTGTGTTTGACCACGGGGGTGTGTGATGTGACGGTGTAGAGGATTAATCACTCTGTGTCTGACCCTGGGAGTGTGTGATGGGACGGTTATGGAGGGAGATTCAGTCTTTGTCTGACCCCGGGAGTGTTTGATGGGACCGTGTAGAGGAATTATCACTCTGTGTCTGACGCAGGGAGTGTGTGATGGGACGGCGTCGAGGGAGATTCACACTGTGTCTGACCCCGGGAGTGTTTGATGGGACCGTGTAGAGGAATAATCACTCTGTCTGACCCCGGGAGTGTGTGATGGGACGGCGTGGAGAGAGATTCACTCTGTGTCTGACCCCGGGAGTTTTGATTGGAACGTGTAGAGGAATAATCACTCTGTGTCTGACACCCGGTAGTGTTTGATGGGACCGTGTAGAGGATTAATCACTCTGTGTCTGACCCCGGGAGTGTTTGATGGGACCGGGTAGAGGTATAATCACTCTGTCTGACCCCGGGAGTGTGTGATGGGACGGCGTGGAGAAAGATTCACTCTGTGCCTGACCCCGGGAGTGTTTGGTGGGACCGTGTAGAGGAATAGTCACTCTGTGTTTGACCACGGGGGTGTGTGATGTGACGGTGTAGAGGATTAATCACTCTGTGTCTGACCCTGGGAGTGTGTGATGGGACGGTTATGGAGGGAGATTCAGTCTTTGTCTGACCCCGGGAGTGTTTGATGGGACCGTGTAGAGGAATTATCACTCTGTGTTTGACCACGGGGGTGTGTGATGTGACGGTGTAGAGGATTAATCACTCTGTGTCTGACCCTGGGAGTGTGTGATGGGACGGTTATGGAGGGAGATTCAGTCTTTGTCTGACCCCGGGAGTGTTTGATGGGACCGTGTAGAGGAATTATCACTCTGTGTCTGACGCAGGGAGTGTGTGATGGGACGGCGTGGAGGGAGATTCACACTGTGTCTGACCCCGGGAGTGTTTGATGGAACCGTGTAGAGAAATAATCACTCTGTGTCTGACCCCGGGAGTGTTTGTTGGGACCGTGTAGAGGAATTATCACTCTGTGTCTGACCCAGCGAGTGTGTGATGGGACGGCGTGGAGGGAGATTCACACTGTGTCTGACCCCCGGAGTGTGTGATGGGACGGCGTGGAGAGAGATTCACTCTGTGTCTGACCCCGGGAGTGTTTGATGTGACCGTGTAGAGGAATAATCACTCTGTGTCTGACCCCGGGAGTGTTTCATGGGATCGAGTAGAGGAATAATCACTCTGTGTCTGACCCCCGCTAATGTTTGATGGGACAGTGTAGAGGAATAATCACTCTGTGTCTGACCCCGGGAGTGTTTGTTGGGACTGTGTAGAGGAATAATCACTCTGTGTCTGACCCCGGGAGAGTGTGATGGGACGGTGTGGAAGGAGATTCACACTGTGACTGACACCGGGAGTGTTTGTTGGGACCGTGTAGAGGAATAATCACTCTGTGTCTGACCCCGGGAGTGTTTGATGGGACCGTGTAGAGGAATAATGACTCTGTGTCTGACCCCTGGAGTGGTTGATGGGACCGTGTAGAGGAATAATCACTCTGTGTCAGACCCCGGGAGTGTTTGATGGTCCCGTGTAGAGGAATAATCTCTGTGTGTCTGACCCCGGGGGTGTGTGATCGGGCGGTGCTGATTGAGATTCACTCTGTGTCTGACCCCTGGAGTGGTTGATGGGACCGTGTAGAGGAATAATCACTCTGTGTCTGACCCTGGGAGTGTGTGATGGGACGGTGCGGAGGGAGATTCACACTGTTTCTGACCCCGGGAGTGTTTGATGGGACCGTGTAGAGGAGTAGTCACTCTGTGTTTGACCACGGGGGTGTGTGATGTGACGGTGTAGAGGATTAATCACTCTGTGTCTGACCCTTGGAGTGTGTGATGGGACGGTTATGGAGGGAGATTCAGTCTTTGTCTGACCCCGGGAGTGTTTGATGGGACCGTGTAGAAGAAAAATCACTCTGTGTCTGACCCCGGGAGTGTTGGATGGGACCGTGCAGAGGAAAAATCACTCTGTGTCTGACCCCGGGGGTGTGTGATGGGACGGCGTGGAGGGAGATTCAAACTGTGTCTGACCCCGGGAGTGTTTGATGGGACCGTGTAGAGGAATAATCACTGTGTTTGAACACGGGAGTGTGCGATGTGACGGTGTAGAGGATTAATCACTCTGAGTCTGATAGCGGGAGGGTGTGATGGGACCGTGTAGAGGAATAATCACTGCGTGTCTGACCCACGGAGTGTTTGATGGTACAGTGTAGAGGAATAATCAGTCTTTGTCTGACCCCGGGAGTGTATGATGGGACGGTGTGGATATAAATTCACTCCGTGTCTGACCCCGGGAGTGTTTGATGGGACCGTGTAGAGGAGTAGTCACTCTGTGTTTGACCACGGGGGTGTGTGATGTGACGGTGTAGAGGATTAATCACTCTGTGTCTGACCCTTGGAGTGTGTGATGCGACGGTTATGGAGGGAGATTCAGTCTTTGTCTGACCCCGGGAGTGTTTGATGGGACCGTGTAGAAGAAAAATCACTCTGTATCTGACCCCGGGAATGTTTGATGGGACCGTGTAGAGGAATTATAACTCTGTGTCTGACCCCGGTGGTGTGTGATGGGACGGCGTGGAGGGAGATTCAAACTGTGTCTGACCCCGGGAGTGTTTGATGGGACCGTGTAGAGGAATAATCACTGTGTTTGAACACGGGAGTGTGCGATGTGACGGTGTAGAGGATTAATCACTCTGAGTCTGATAGCGGGAGGGTGTGATGGGACCGTGTAGAGGAATAATCACTGTGTGTCTGACCCACGGAGTGTTTGATGGTACAGTGTAGAGGAATAATCACTCTGTGTCTGACCCCGGGAGTGTATGAAGGGACGGTGTGGATATAAATTCACTCCGTGTCTGACCCCGGGAGTGTATGTTGGGACGGTGTGGAGGAAGATTCACTCTGTGATTGACCACGGGAGCGTGTGATGGGACAGTGTGGCGGGAGTATCATTCTGTGTCAGACCCCGGGCGTCTGTGATGGGATCGTGTACAGGAATAATTACTCTGTGTCTAACCCCGGGAGTGTTTGATGGGACCGTGTCAAGGAAATATCACTCTGTGTCTGACCCCGGGAGTTTGATGGGACAGTGTAGAGGAATAATCACTCTGTGTCTGACCCCGGGAGTGTGTGATGGGACGGCGTGGAGAGAGATTCACTTTGTGTCTGACCCCGGGAGTGTTTGATGTGACCGTGTAGAGGAATAATCACTCTGTGTCTGACCCCGGGAGTGTTTGATGGGATCGTGTAGAGGAATAATCACTCTGTGTCTGACGCCCGGTAGTGTTTGATCGGACCGTGTAGAGGAATAATCACTCTGTGTCTGACCCCGGCAGTGTTTGTTGGGACAGTGTAGAGGAATAATCACTCTGTGTCTGACCCCGGGAGTGTATGATGGGACGGTGTGGATATAAATTCACTCCGTGTCTGACCCCGGGAGTGTTTGATGGGACCGTGTAGAGGAGTAGTCACTCTGTGTTTGACCACGGGGGTGTGTGATGTGACGGTGTAGAGGATTAATCACTCTGTGTCTGACCCTTGGAGTGTGTGATGCGACGGTTATGGAGGGAGATTCAGTCTTTGTCTGACCCCGGGAGTGTTTGATGGGACCGTGTAGAAGAAAAATCACTCTGTATCTGACCCCGGGAATGTTTGATGGGACCGTGTAGAGGAATTATAACTCTGTGTCTGACCCCGGTGGTGTGTGATGGGACGGCGTGGAGGGAGATTCAAACTGTGTCTGACCCCGGGAGTGTTTGATGGGACCGTGTAGAGGAATAATCACTGTGTTTGAACACGGGAGTGTGCGATGTGACGGTGTAGAGGATTAATCACTCTGAGTCTGATAGCGGGAGGGTGTGATGGGACCGTGTAGAGGAATAATCACTGTGTGTCTGACCCACGGAGTGTTTGATGGTACAGTGTAGAGGAATAATCACTCTGTGTCTGACCCCGGGAGTGTATGAAGGGACGGTGTGGATATAAATTCACTCCGTGTCTGACCCCGGGAGTGTATGTTGGGACGGTGTGGAGGAAGATTCACTCTGTGATTGACCACGGGAGCGTGTGATGGGACAGTGTGGCGGGAGTATCATTCTGTGTCAGACCCCGGGCGTCTGTGATGGGATCGTGTACAGGAATAATCACTCTGTGTCTGACCCCGGGAGTGTGTGATGGGACGGCGTGGAGAGAGATTCACTTTGTGTCTGACCCCGGGAGTGTTTGATGTGACCGTGTAGAGGAATAATCACTCTGTGTCTGACCCCGGGAGTGTTTGATGGGATCGTGTAGAGGAATAATCACTCTGTGTCTGACGCCCGGTAGTGTTTGATCGGACCGTGTAGAGGAATAATCACTCTGTGTCTGACCCCGGCAGTGTTTGTTGGGACAGTGTAGAGGAATAATCACTCTGTGTCTGACCCCGGGAGAGTGTGATGGGACGGTGTGGAAGGAGATTCACACTGTGACTGACACCGGGAGTGTTTGTTGGGACCGTGTAGAGGAATAATCACTCTGTGTCTGACCCCGGGAGTGTTTGATGGGACTGTGTAGAGGAATAATGACTCTGTGTCTGACCCCTGGAGAGTGTGATGGGACGGTGTGGAAGGAGATTCACACTGTGACTGACACAGGGAGTGTTTGTTGGGACCGTGTAGAGGAATAATCACTCTGTGTCTGACCCCGGGAGTGGTTGATGGGACTGTGTAGAGGAATAATCACTCTGTGTCAGACCCCGGGAGTGGTTGATGGGACCGTGTAGAGGAATAATCTCTCTGTGTCTGACCCCGGGAGTGTTTGATGATCCCGTGTAGAGGAATAATCTCTGTGTGTCTGACCCCGGGAGTGTGTGATCGGACGGTGCGGATTGAGATTCACTCTGTGTCTGACCCCGGGAGTGTTTGATGGGACCGTGTAGAGGAGTAGTCACTCTGTGTTTGACCACGGGGGTGTGTGATGTGACGGTGTAGAGGATTAATCACTCTGTGTCTGAACCTGGGAGTGTGTGATGGGACGGTTATGGAGGGAGATTCAGTCTTTGTCTGACCCCGGGAGAGTTTGATGGGACCGTGTAGAGGAATTATCACCCTGTGTTTGACCACGGGGGTGTGTGATGTGACGGTGTAGAGGATTAATCACTCTGTGTCTGACCCTGGGAGTGTGTGATGGGACGGTTATGGAGGGAGATTCAGTCTTTGTCTGACCCCGGGAGTGTTTGATGGGACCGTGTAGAGGAATTATCACTCTGTGTCTGACGCAGGGAGTGTGTGATGGGACGGCGTGTAGGGAGATTCACACTGTGTCTGACCCCGTGAGTGTTTGATGGGACCGTGTAGAGGAATAATCACTCTGTCTGACCCCGGGAGTGTGTGATGGGACGGCGTGGAGAGAGATTCACTCTGTGTCTGACCCCGGGAGTGTTTGATTGGAACGTGTAGAGGAATAATCACTCTGTGTCTGACACCCGGTAGTGTTTGGTGGGACCGTGTAGAGGATTAATCACTCTGTGTCTGGCCCCGGGAGTGTTTGATGGGACCGGGTAGAGGAATAATCACTCTGTCTGACCCCGGGAGTGTGTGATGGGACGGCGTGGAGAGAGATTCACTCTGTGCCTGACCCCGGGAGTGTTTGATGGGACCGTGTAGAGGAATAGTCACTCTGTGTTTGACCACGGGGGTGTGTGATGTGACGGTGTAGAGGATTAATCACTCTGTGTCTGACCCTGGGAGTGTGTGATGGGACGGTTATGGAGGGAGATTCAGTCTTTGTCTGACCCCGGGAGTGTGTGATGGGACCGTGTAGAGGAATTATCACTCTGTGTTTGACCACGGGGGTGTGTGATGTGACGGTGTAGAGGATTAATCACTCTGTGTCTGACCCTGGGAGTGTGTGATGGGACGGTTATGGAGGGAGATTCAGTCTTTGTCTGACCCCGGGAGTGTTTGATGGGACCGTGTAGAGGAATTATCACTCTGTGTCTGACGCAGGGAGTGTGTGATGGGACGGCGTGGAGGGAGATTCACACTGTGTCTGACCCCGGGAGTGTTCGATGGGACCTTGTAGAGAAATAATCACTCTGTGTCTGACCCCGGGAGTGTTTGTTGGGACCGTGTAGAGGAATAATCACTCTGTCTGACCCCGGGAGTGTGTGATGGGACGGCGTGGAGAGAGATTCACTCTGTGTCTGACCCCGGGAGTGTTTGATGTGACCGTGTAGAGGAATAATCACTCTGTGTCTGACCACGGGAGTGTGTGATGGGTCGGTGTAGAGGAATAATGACTCTGTGTCTGACCTCTGGAGTGGTTAATGGGACCGTGTAGAGGAATAATCACTCTATGTCAGACCCCGGGAGCGTTTGATTGGACCGTGTAGAGGAATAATCACTCTGTGTCTAACACCCGGTAGTGTTTGATGGGACCGTGTAGAGGATTAATCACTCTGTGTCTGACCCCGGGATTGTTTGTTGGGACAGTGTAGAGGAATAATCACTCTGTGTCTGACCCGGGAGAGTGTGATGGGACGGCGTGGAGGGAGATTCACACTGTGTCTGACCCCGGGAGTGTTTGATGGGACGGCGTGGAGAGAGATTCACTCTGTGTCTGACCCCGGGAGTGTTTGATGTGACCGTGTAGAGGAATAATCACTCTGTGTCTGACCCCGGGAGTGTTTCATGGGATCGAGTAGAGGAATAAGCACTCTGTGTCTGACCCCCGCTAGTGTTTGATGGGACTGTGTAGAGGAATAATCACTCTGTGTCTGACCCCGGGAGTGTTTGTTGGGACTGTGTAGAGGAATAATCACTCTGTCTGACCCCGGGAGAGTGTGATGGGACGGTGTGGAAGGAAATTCACACTGTGACTGACACGGGGAGTGTTTGTTGGGACCGTGTAGAGGAATAATCACTCTGTGTCTGACCCCGGGAGTGTTTGATGGGACCGTGTAGAGGAATAATGACTCTGTGTCTGACCCCTGGAGTGGTTGATTGGACCGTGTAGAGGAATAATCACTCTGTGTCAGACCCCGGGAGTGTTTGATGGTCCCGTGTAGAGGAATAATCTCTGTGTGTCTGACCCCGGGAGTGTGAGATCGGGCGGTCCGGATTGAGATTCACTCTGTGTCTGACCCCTGGAGTGGTTGATGGGACCGTGTAGAGGAATAATCACTCTGTGTCTGACCCTGGGAGTGTGTGATGGGACGGGGCGGAGGGAGATTCACACTGTTTCTGACCCCGGGAGAGTTTGATGGGACCGTGTAGAGGATTAATCACTCTGTGTCTGACCCTGGGAGTGTGTGATGGGACGGTTATAGAGGGAGATTCAGTCTTTGTCTGACCCCGGGAGTGTTTGATGGGACCGTGTAGAAGAAAAATCACTCTGTATCTGACCCCGGGAGTGTTTGATGGGATCGTGTAGAGGTAAAATCACTCTGTGTCTGACCCAGGGAATGTTTGTTGGGACCGTGTAGAGGAATTATCACTCTGTGTCTGACCCCGGGAGTGTGTGATGGGACGGCGTGGAGGGAGATTCACACTGTGTCTGACCCCGGGAGTGTTTGATGGGACCGTGTAGAGGAATAATCACTCTGTGTTTGAACACGGGAGTGTGCGATGTGACGGTGTAGAGGATTAATCACTCTGAGTCTGATAGCGGGAGGGTGTGATGGGACCGTGTAGAGGAATAATCACTGTGTGTCTGACCCACGGAGTGTTTGATGGTACAGTGTAGAGGAATAATCAGTCTTTGTCTGACCCCGGGAGTGTATGATGGGACGGTGTGGATATAAATTCACTCTGTGTCTGACCCCGGGAGTGTTTAATGGGACCGTGTAGAGGAATAATCTCTCTGTGTCTGACCCCGGGAGTGTGTGATGGGACGGCGTGGAGGGACATTCACTCTGTGTCTGACCCCGGGCGTGTGTGATGGGACCGTGTAGAGGAATAATTACTCTGTGTCTAACCCCGGGAGTGTTTGATGGGACCGTGTCGAGGAAAAATCACTCTGTGTCTGACCCCGGGAGTGTTTGATGGGACCGTGTAGAGGAATAATCTCTCTGTGTCAGACCCCTGGAGTGTTTGATGGTACCGTGTTGAGGAATAATCTCTGTGTGTCTGACCCCGGGAGTGTGTGATCGGACGGTGCGGATTGAGATTCACTCTGTGTCTGACCCCGGGAGTGTTTGATCGGACCGTGTAGAGGAATAATCACTGTGTCTGATCCTGGGAGTGTGTGATGGGACCGTGTAGAGGAGTAGTCACTCTGTGTTTGACCACGGGGGTGTGTGATGTGACGGTGTAGAGGATTAATCATTCTGTGTCTGACCCTGGGAGTGTGTGATGGGACGGTTATGGAGGGAGATTCAGTCTTTGTCTGACCCCGGGAGTGTTTGATGGGACCGTGTAGAAGAAAAATAACTCTGTGTCTGACCCCGGGAGTGTTTGATGGGACCGTGCAGAGGAAAAATCACTCTGTGTCTGACCCCGGGAATGTTTGATGGGACCGTGTAGAGGAATTATCACTCTGTGTCTGACCCCGGGAGTGTTTGATGGGACGGTGTGGAGGGAGACTCACTCTGTGTCTGACCCCGGGAGTGTTTGATGGGACCGTGTAGAGTAATAGTCACTCTGTGTTTGAACACGCGGGTATGTGATGTGACGGTGTAGAGGATTAATCACTCTGTGTCTGACCCTGGGAGTGTGTGCTGGGACGGTTATGGAGGGAGATTCATTCTTTGTCTGACCCCGGGAGAGTTTGATGGGACCGTGTAGAGGAAAAATCACTCTGTGACTGACCCCGGGAGTGTTTGATGGGACCGTGTAGAGGAATTATCAATCTGTGTCTGACCCCGGGAGTGTGTGATGGGACGGCGTAGAGGGAGATTCACACTGTGTCTGACCCCGGGAATGTGTGATGGGACGGCGTGGAGAGAGATTCACTCTGTGTCTGACCACGGGAGTGTTTGATGTGACGTGTAGAGGAATAATCACTCTGTGTCTGACCCCGGGAGTGTTTCATGGGATCGAGTAGAGGAATAATCACTCTGTGTCTGACCCCCGCTAGTGTTTGATGGGACAGTGTAGAGGAATAATCACTCTGTGTCTGACCCTGGGAGTGTGTGATGGGACGGGGCGGAGGGAGATTCACACTGTTTCTGACCCCGGGAGAGTTTGATGGGACCGTGTAGAGGATTAATCACTCTGTGTCTGACCCTGGGAGTGTGTGATGGGACGGTTATAGAGGGAGATTCAGTCTTTGTCTGACCCCGGGAGTGTTTGATGGGACCGTGTAGAAGAAAAATCACTCTGTATCTGACCCCGGGAGTGTTTGATGGGATCGTGTAGAGGAATAATCACTCTGTGTCTGACCCCGGGAGTGTTTGATGGGACCGTGTAGAGGTAAAATCACTCTGTGTCTGACCCAGGGAATGTTTGTTGGGACCGTGTAGAGGAATTATCACTCTGTGTCTGACCCCGGGAGTGTGTGATGGGACGGCGTGGAGGGAGATTCACACTGTGTCTGACCCCGGGAGTGTTTGATGGGACCGTGTAGAGGAAAAATCACTCTGTGTTTGAACACGGGAGTGTGCGATGTGACGGTGTAGAGGATTAATCACTCTGAGTCTGATAGCGGGAGGGTGTGATGGGACCGTGTAGAGGAATAATCACTGTGTGTCTGACCCACGGAGTGTTTGATGGTACAGTGTAGAGGAATTATCACTCTGTGTCTGACGCAGGGAGTGTGTGATGGGACGGCGTGGAGGGAGATTCACACTGTGTCTGACCCCGGGAGTGTTTGATGGGACCTTGTAGAGAAATAATCACTCTGTGTCTGACCCCGGGAGTGTTTGTTGGGACCGTGTAGAGGAATAATCACTCTGTCTGACCCCGGGAGTGTGTGATGGGACGGCGTGGAGAGAGATTCACTCTGTGTCTGACCCCGGGGGTGTTTGATGTGACCGTGTAGAGGAATAATCACTCTGTGTCTGACCCCGGGAGTGTTTCATGGGATCGTGTAGAGGAATAATCACTCTGTGTCTGACCCCGGGAGTGTGTGATGGGTCGGTGTAGAGGAATAATGACTCTGTGTCTGACCTCTGGAGTGGTTGATGGGACCGTGTAGAGGAATAATCACTCTATGTCAGACCCCGGGAGCGTTTGATTGGACCGTGTAGAGGAATAATCACTCTGTGTCTGACACCCGGTAGTGATTGATGGGACCGTGTAGAGGATTAATCACTCTGTGTCTGACCCCGGGATTGTTTGTTGGGACAGTGTAGAGGAATAATCACTCTGTGTCTGACCCCGGGAGAGTGTGATGGGACGGCGTGGAGGGAGATTCACACTGTGTCTGACCCCGGGAGAGTTTGATGGGACGGCGTGGAGAGAGATTCAGTCTGTGTCTGACCCCGGGAGTGTTTGATGTGACCGTGTAGAGGAATAATCACTCTGTGTCTGACCCCGGGAGTGTTTCATGGGATCGAGTAGAGGAATAAGCACTCTGTGTCTGACCCCCGCTAGTGTTTGATGGGACTGTGTAGAGGAATAATCACTCTGTGTCTGACCCCGGGAGTGTTTGTTGGGACTGTGTAGAGGAATAATCACTCTGTCTGACCCCGGGAGTATGTGATGGGACGGTGTGGAAGGAAATTCACACTGTGACTGACACGGGGAGTGTTTGTTGGGACCGTGTAGAGGAATAATCACTCTGTGTCTGACCCCGGGAGTGTTTGATGGGACCGTGTAGAGGAATAATGACTGTGTCTGACCGCTGGAGTGGTTGATTGGACCGTGTAGAGGAATAATCACTCTGTGTCAGACCCCGGGAGTGTTTGATGGTCCCGTGTAGAGGAATTATCACTCTGTGTCTGACCCCGGGAGTGTGTGATGGGACGGCGTGGAGGGAGATTCACACTGTGTCTGACCCCGGGAGTGTTTGATGGGACCGTGTAGAGGAATAATCACTCTGTGTTTGAACACGGGAGTGTGCGATGTGACGGTGTAGAGGATTAATCACTCTGAGTCTGATAGCGGGAGGGTGTGATGGGACCGTGTAGAGGAATAATCACTGTGTGTCTGACCCACGGAGTGTTTGATGGTACAGTGTAGAGGAATAATCAGTCTTTGTCTGACCCCGGGAGTGTATGATGGGACGGTGTGGATATAAATTCACTCTGTGTCTGACCACGGGAGTGTTTAATGGGACCGTGTAGAGGAATAATCTCTCTGTGTCTGACCCCGGGAGTGTGTGATGGGACGGCGTGGAGGGACATTCACTCTGTGTCTGACCCCGGGAGTGTTTGATCGGACCGTGTAGAGGAATAATCACTGTGTCTGACCCGGGGAGTGTGTGATGGGACGGTTATGGAGGGAGATTCCGTCTTTGTCTGACCCCGGGAGTGTTTGATGGGTCCGTGTAGAGGAAAGATCACTCTGTGTCTGAACCCGGGAGTGTTTGATGGGACCGTGTAGAGGAAAAATCACTCTGTGTCTGACCCCGGGAGTGTTTGATGGGACCGTGTAGAGGAATTATCACTCTGTGTCTGACCCCGGGAGTGTGTGATGGGACTGCGTGGAGGGAGATTCACACTGTGTCTGACCCCGGGAGTGTTTGATGGGACCGTGTAGAGAAGTAGTCACTCTGTGTTTCACCACGGGGGTGTGTGATGTGACGGTGTAGAGGATTAATCATTCTGTGTCTGACCCTGGGAGTGTGTGATGGGACGGTTATGGAGGGAGATTCAGTCTTTGTCTGACCCCGGGAGTGTTTGATGGGACCGTGTAGAAGAAAAATAACTCTGTGTCTGACCCCGGGAGTGTTTGATGGGACCGTGCAGAGGAAAAATCACTCTGTGTCTGACCCCGGGAATGTTTGATGGGACCGTGTAGAGGAATTATCACTCTGTGTCTGACCCCGGGAGTGTTTGATGGGACGGTGTGGAGGGAGACTCACTCTGTGTCTGACCCCGGGAGTGTTTGATGGGACCGTGTAGAGTAATAGTCACTCTGTGTTTGAACACGCGGGTATGTGATGTGACGGTGTAGAGGATTAATCACTCTGTGTCTGACCCTGGGAGTGTGTGCTGGGACTGTTATGGAGGGAGATTCATTCTTTGTCTGACCCCGGGAGAGTTTGATGGGACCGTGTAGAGGAAAAATCACTCTGTGACTGACCCCGGGAGTGTTTGATGGGACCGTGTAGAGGAATTATCAATCTGTGTCTGACCCCGGGAGTGTGTGATGGGACGGCGTAGAGGGAGATTCACACTGTGCCTGACCCCGGGAATGTGTGATGGGACGGCGTGGAGAGAGATTCACTCTGTGTCTGACCCCGGGAGTGTTTGATGTGACCGTGTAGAGGAATAATCACTCTGTGTCTGACCCCGGGAGTGTTTCATGGGATCGAGTAGAGGAATAATCACTCTGTGTCTGACCCCCGCTAGTGTTTGATGGGACAGTGTAGAGGAATAATCACTCTGTGTCTGACCCTGGGAGTGTGTGATGGGACGGGGCGGAGGGAGATTCACACTGTTTCTGACCCCGGGAGAGTTTGATGGGACCGTGTAGAGGATTAATCACTCTGTGTCTGACCCTGGGAGTGTGTGATGGGACGGTTATAGAGGGAGATTCAGTCTTTGTCTGACCCCGGGAGTGTTTGATGGGACCGTGTTGAAGAAAAATCACTCTGTAACTGACCCCGGGAGTGTTTGATGGGATCGTGTAGAGGTAAAATCACTCTGTGTCTGACCCAGGGAATGTTTGTTGGGACCGTGTAGAGGAATTATCACTCTGTGTCTGACCCCGGGAGTGTGTGATGGGACTGCGTGGAGGGAGATTCACACTGTGTCTGACCCCGGGAGTGTTTGATGGGACCGTGTAGAGGAGTAGTCACTCTGTGTTTCACCACGGGGGTGTGTGATGTGACGGTGTAGAGGATTAATCATTCTGTGTCTGACCCTGGGAGTGTGTGATGGGACGGTTATGGAGGGAGATTCAGTCTTTGTCTGACCCCGGGAGTGTTTGATGGGACCGTGTAGAAGAAAAATAACTCTGTGTCTGACCCCGGGAGTGTTTGATGGGACCGTGTAGAGGAATAATCACTCTGTCTGACCCCGGGAGTATGTGATGGGACGGCGTGGAGAGAGATTCACTCTGTGTCTGACCCCCGGAGTGTTTGATGGGAACGTGTAGAAGAATAATCACTTTGTGTCTGAACCAGGGAGTGTTTGATGGGATCGTGTAGAGGAATAATCACTCTGTGTCTGACACCCGGTAGTGTTTGATGTGACCGTGTAGAGGAATAATCACTCTGTGTCTGACCCCTTGATTGTTTGTTGGGACAGTGTAGAGGAATAATCTCTCTGTGTCTGACCCCGGGAGCATACGATGGGACGGTGTGGAAGGAGATTCACACTGTGACTGACACCGGGAGTGTTTGTTGGGACCGTGTAGAGGAATAATCACTCTGTGTCTGACCCCGGGATTGTTGGATGGGACCGTGTAGAGGAATAATCACTCTGTCTGACCCCGGGATTGTGTGATGGGACGGAGTGGAGAGAGATTCACACTGTGTCTCACCCCGGGATTGTTTGATGGGACCGTGTAGAGGAATAGTCACACTGTGTTTGACCACGGGGGTGTGTGATGTGACGGTGTAGAGGATTAATCACTCTGTCTCTGACCCTGGGAATGTGTGATGGGACGGTTATGGAGGGAGATTCATTCTTTGTCTGACCCCGGGAGAGTTTGATGGGACCGTGTAGAGGAAAAATCACTCTGTGACGGACCCCGGGAGTGTTTGATGGGACCGTGTAGAGGAATTATCAATCTGTGTCTGACCCCGGGAGTGTGTGATGGGACGGCGTAGAGGGAGATTCACACTGTGTCTGACCCCGGGAATGTGTGATGGGACGGCGTGGAGAGAGATTCACTCTGTGTCTGACCCCGGGAGTGTTTGATGTGACCGTGTAGAGGAATAATCACTCTGTGTCTGACCCCGGGAGTGTTTCATGGGATCGTGTAGAGGAATAATCACTCTGTGTCTGACCCCCGCTAGTGTTTGATGGGACAGTGTAGAGGAATAATCACTCTGTGTCTGACCCCGGGAGTGTTTGTTGGGACTGTGTAGAGGAATAATCACTCTGTGTCTGACCCCGGGAGAGTGTGATGGGACGGTGTGGAAGGAGATTCACACTGTGACTGACACCGGGAGTGTTTGTTGGGACCGTGTAGAGGAATAATCACTCTGTGTCTGACCCCGGGAGTGTGTGATGGGACGGCGTGGAGATAGATTCAGACTGTGTCTGACCCCGGGAATGTTTGATGGGACCGTGTAGAGGAATAATCACTCTGTGTCTGACCCCGGGAGTGTTTGATGGGACCGTGTAGAGGAATAATCACTCTGTCTGACCCCGGGAGTATGTGATGGGACGGCGTGGAGAGAGATTCACTCTGTGTCTGACCCCCGGAGTGTTTGATGGGAACGTGTAGAAGAATAATCACTTTGTGTCTGAACCAGGGAGTGTTTGATGGGATCGTGTAGAGGAATAATCACTCTGTGTCTGACACCCGGTAGTGTTTGATGTGACCGTGTAGAGGAATAATCACTCTGTGTCTGACCCCGGGATTGTTTGTTGGGACAGTGTAGAGGAATAATCTCTCTGTGTCTGACCCCGGGAGCATACGATGGGACGGTGTGGAAGGAGATTCACACTGTGACTGACACCGGGAGTGTTTGATGGGACCGTTTAGAGGAATAATCACTCTGTGTCTGACCCCGGGAGTGTTGGATGGGACCGTGTAGAGGAATAATCACTCTGTCTGACCCCGGGATTGTGTGATGGGACGGAGTGGAGAGAGATTCACACTGTGTCTCACCCCGGGAGTGTTTGATGGGACCGTGTAGAGGAATAGTCACTCTGTGTTTGACCACGGGGGTGTGTGATGTGACGGTGTAGAGGATTAATCACTCTGTCTCTGACCCTGGGAATGTGTGATGGGACGGTTATGGAGGGAGATTCAGTCTTTGCCTGACCCCGGGAGTGTTTGATGGGACCGTGTAGAGGAATTATCACTCTGTGTCTGACCAAGCGAGTGTGTGATGGGACGGCGTGGAGGGAGATTCACACTGTGTCTGACCCCGGGAGTGTGTGATGGGACGGCGTGGAGAGAGATTCACTCTGTGTCTGACCCCGGGAGTGTTTGATGTGACCGTGTAGAGGAATAATCACTCTGTGTCTGACCCCGGGAGTGATTCATGGGATCGAGTAGAGGAATAATCACTCTGTGTCTGACCCCCGCTAGTGTTTGATGGGACAGTGTAGAGGAATAATCACTCTGTGTCTGACCCCGGGACTGTTTGTTGGGACTTTGTAGAGGAATAATCACTCTGTGTCTGACACCGGGAGAGTGTGATGGGACGGTGTGGAAGGAGATTCACACTGTGACTGACACCGGGAGTGTTTGTTGGGACCGTGTAGAGGAATAATGACTCTGTGTCTGACCCCTGGAGTGCTTGATGGGACCGTGTAGAGGAATAATCACTCTGTGTCAGACCCCGGGAGTGTTTGATGGTCCCGTGTAGAGGAATAATCTCTGTGTGTCTGACCCCGGGAGTGTGTGATCGGGCGGTGCGGATTGAGATTCACTCTGTGTCTGACCCCTGGAGTGGTTGATGGGACCGTGCAGAGGAATAATCACTCTGTGTCTGACCCCGGGAGTGTTTGATGGGACCGTGTAGAGGAGTAGTCACTCTGTGTTTGACCACGGGGGTGTGTGATGTGACGGTGTAGAGGATTAATCACTCTGTGTCTGACCCTTGGAGTGTGTGATGGGACTGTTATGGAGGGAGATTCAGTCTTTGTCTGACCCCGGGAGTGTTTGATGGGACCGTGTAGAAGAAAAATCACTCTGTGTCTGACCACGGGAGTGTTTGATGGGACCGTGCAGAGGAAAAATCACTCTGTGTCTGACCCCGGGAATGTTTGATGGGACCGTGTAGAGGAATTATCACTCTGTGTCTGACCCCGGGGGTGTGTGATGGGACGGCGTGGAGGGAGATTCAAACTGTGTCTGAACCCGGGAGTGTTTGATGGGACCGTGTAGAGGAATAATCACTGTGTTTGAACACGGGAGTGTGCGATGTGACGGTGTAGAGGATTAATCACTCTGATTCTGATAGCGGGAGGGTGTGATGGGACCGTGTAGAGGAATAATCACTGCGTGTCTGACCCACGGAGTGTTTGATGGTACAGTGTAGAGGAATAATCAGTCTATGACTGACCCCGGGAGTGTATGATGGGACGGTGTGGATATAAATTCACTCCGTGACTGACCGCGGGAGTGTTTGATGGGGCCGTGTAGAGGAGTAGTCACTCTGTGTTTGACCACGGGGGTGTGTGATGTGACGGTGTAGAGGATTAATCACTCTGTGTCTGACCCTGGGAGTGTGTGATGGGACGGTTATGGAGGGAGATTCAGTCTTTGTCTGACCCCGGGAGTGTTTGATGGGACCGTGTAGAAGAAAAATCACTCTGTGTCTGACCCCGGGAGTGTTTGATGGGACCGTGCAGAGGAAAAATCACTCTGTGTCTGACCCCGGGAAAGTTTGATGGGACCGTGTAGAGGAATTATCACTCTGTGTCTGACCCCGGGGGTGTGCGATGGGACGGCGTGGAGGGAGATTCAAACTGTGTCTGAACCCGGGAGTGTTTGATGGGACCGTGTAGAGGAATAATCACTGTGTTTGAACACGGGAGTGTGCGATGTGACGGTGTAGAGGATTAATCACTCTGATTCTGATAGCGGGAGGGTGTGATGGGACCGTGTAGAGGAATAATCACTGCGTGTCTGACCCACGGAGTGTTTGATGGTACAGTGTAGAGGAATAATCAGTCTATGACTGACCCCGGGAGTGTATGATGGGACGGTGTGGATATAAATTCACTCCGTGTCTGACCGCGGGAGTGTTTGATGGGGCCGTGTAGAGGAGTAGTCACTCTGTGTTTGACCACGGGGGTGTGTGATGTGACGGTGTAGAGGATTAATCACTCTGTGTCTGACCCTGGGAGTGTGTGATGGGACGGTTATGGAGGGAGATTCAGTCTTTGTCTGACCCCGGGAGTGTTTGATGGGACCGTGTAGAAGAAAAATCACTCTGTGTCTGACCCCGGGAGTGTTTGATGGGACCGTGCAGAGGAAAAATCACTCTGTGTCTGACCCCGGGAAAGTTTGATGGGACCGTGTAGAGGAATTATCACTCTGTGTCTGACCCCGGTGGTGTGTGATGGGACGGCGTGGAGGGAGATTCAAATGCGTCTGACCCCGGGAGTGTTTGATGGGACCGTGTAGAGGAATAATCACTGTGTTTGAACACGGGAGTTTGCGATGTGACGGTGTAGAGGATTAATCACTCTGAGTCTGATAGCGGGAGGGTGTGATGGGACCGTGTAGAGGAATAATCACTGTGTGTCTGACCCACGGAGTGTTTGATGGTACAGTGTAGAGGAATAATCACTCTGTGTCTGACCCCGGGAGTGTATGAGTGGACGGTGTAGATATAAATTCACTCCGTGTCTGACCCCGGGAGTGTATGTTGGGACGGTGTGGAGGGAGATTCACTCTGTGCCTGACCCAGGGAGTGTGTGATGGGCTGTGTAGAGGAAGATTCACTCTGTGATTGACCACGGGAGCGTGTGATGGGACAGTGTGGCGGGAGTATCATTCTGTGTCAGACCCCGGGCGTGTGTGATGGGATCGTGTACAGGAATAATTACTCTGTGTCTAACCCCGGGAGTGTTTGTTGGGACCGTGTAGAGGAATAATCACTCTGTCTGACCCCGGGAGTGTGTGATGGGACGGCGTGGAGAGAGATTCACTCTGTGTCTGACCCCGGGAGTGTTTGATGTGACCGTGTAGAGGAATAATCACTCTGTGTCTGACCCCGGGAGTGTTTCATGGGATCGTGTAGAGGAATAATCACTCTGTGTCTGACCCCGGGAGTGTGTGATGGGTCGGTGTAGAGGAATAATGACTCTGTGTCTGACCTCTGGAGTGGTTGATGGGACCGTGTAGAGGAATAAACACTCTATGTCAGACCCCGGGAGCGTTTGATTGGACCGTGTAGAGGAATAATCACTCTGTGTCTGACACCCGGTAGTGTTTGATGGGACCGTGTAGAGGATTAATCACTCTGTGTCTGACCCCGGGATTGTTTGTTGGGACAGTGTAGAGGAATAATCACTCTGTGTCTGACCCCGGGAGAGTGTGATGGGACGGCGTGGAGGGAGATTCACACTGTGTCTGACCCCGGGAGTGTTTGATGGGACGGCGTGGAGAGAGATTCACTCTGTGTCTGACCCCGGGAGTGTTTGATGTGACCGTGTAGAGGAATAATCACTCTGTGTCTGACCCCGGGAGTGTTTCATGGGATCGAGTAGAGGAATAAGCACTCTGTGTCTGACCCCCGCTAGTGTTTGATGGGACTGTGTAGAGGAATAATCACTCTGTGTCTGACCCCGGGAGTGTTTGTTGGGACTGTGTAGAGGAATAATCACTCTGTCTGACCCCGGGAGAGTGTGATGGGACGGTGTGGAAGGAAATTCACACTGTGACTGACACGGGGAGTGTTTGTTGGGACCGTGTAGAGGAATAATCACTCTGTGTCTGACCCCGGAAGTGTTTGATGGGACCGTGTAGAGGAATAATGACTCTGTGTCTGACACCTGGAGTGGTTGATTGGACCGTGTAGAGGAATAATCACTCTGTGTCAGACCCCGGGAGTGTTTGATGGTCCCGTGTAGAGGAATAATCTCTGTGTGTCTGACCCCGGGAGTATGAG
The DNA here is from genome assembly GCF_030144855.1 of Hypanus sabinus. Classification (NCBI taxonomy): domain Eukaryota; kingdom Metazoa; phylum Chordata; class Chondrichthyes; order Myliobatiformes; family Dasyatidae; genus Hypanus; species Hypanus sabinus. The sequence continues at coordinate 168,623 of NW_026781811.1, forward strand.
ATCGGGCGGTCCGGATTGAGATTCACTCTGTGTCTGACCCCTGGAGTGGTTGATGGGACCGTGTAGAGGAATAATCACTCTGTGTCTGACCCTGGGAGTGTGTGATGGGACGGGGCGGAGGGAGATTCACACTGTTTCTGACCCCGGGAGAGTTTGATGGGACCGTGTAGAGGATTAATCACTCTGTGTCTGACCCTGGGAGTGTGTGATGGGACGGTTATAGAGGGAGATTCAGTCTTTGTCTGACCCCGGGAGTGTTTGATGGGACCGTGTAGAAGAAAAATCACTCTGTATCTGACCCCGGGAGTGTTTGATGGGATCGTGTAGAGGTAAAATCACTCTGTCTCTGACCCAGGGAATGTTTGTTGGGACCGTGTTGAGGAATTATCACTCTGTGTCTGACCCCGGGAGTGTGTGATGGGACGGCGTGGAGGGAGATTCACACTGTGTCTGACCCCGGGAGTGTTTGATGGGACCGTGTAGAGGAATAATCACTCTGTGTTTGAACACGGGAGTGTGCGATGTGACGGTGTAGAGGATTAATCACTCTGAGTCTGATAGCGGGAGGGTGTGATGGGACCGTGTAGAGGAATAATCACTGTGTGTCTGACCCACGGAGTGTTTGATGGTACAGTGTAGAGGAATAATCAGTCTTTGTCTGACCCCGGGAGTGTATGATGGGACGGTGTGGATATAAATTCACTCTGTGTCTGACCCCGGGAGTGTTTAATGGGACCGTGTAGAGGAATAATCTCTCTGTGTCTGACCCCGGGAGTGTGTGATGGGACGGCGTGGAGGGACATTCACTCTGTGTCTGACCCCGGGCGTGTGTGATGGGACCGTGTAGAGGAATAATTACTCTGTGTCTAACCCCGGGAGTGTTTGATGGGACCGTGTCGAGGAAAAATCACTCTGTGTCTGACCCCGGGAGTGTTTGATGGGACCGTGTAGAGGAATAATCTCTCTGTGTCAGACCCCTGGAGTGTTTGATGGTACCGTGTTGAGGAATAATCTCTGTGTGTCTGACCCCGGGAGTGTGTGATCGGACGGTGCGGATTGAGATTCACTCTGTGTCTGACCCCGGGAGTGTTTGATCGGACCGTGTAGAGGAATAATCACTGTGTCTGACCCTGGGAGTGTGTGATGGGACGGTGTGGAGGGAGATTCACACTGTTTCTGACCCCGGGAGTGTTTGATGGGACCGTGTAGAGGAGTAGTCACTCTGTGTTTGACCACGGGGGTGTGTGATGTGACGGTGTAGAGGATTAATCACTCTGTGTCTGACCCTGGGAGTGTGTGATGGGACGGTTATGGAGGGAGATTCCGTCTTTGTCTGACCCCGGGAGTGTTTGATGGGTCCGTGTAGAGGAAAGATCACTCTGTGTCTGAACCCGGGAGTGTTTGATGGGACCGTGTAGAGGAAAAATCACTCTGTGTCTGACCCCGGGAGTGTTTGATGGGACCGTGTAGAGGAATAATCACTCTGTGTCTGACCCCGGGAGTGTGTGATCCGACGGTGCGGATTGAGATTCACTCTGTGTCTGACCCCGGGAGTGTTTGATGGGACCGTGTAGAGGAGTAGTCACTCTGTGTTTGACCACGGGGGTGTGTGATGTGACGGTGTAGAGGATTAATCACTCTGTGTCTGACCCTGGGAGTGTGTGATGGGACGGTTATGGAGGGAGATTCAGTCTTTCTCTGACCCCGGGAGTGTTTGATGGGACCGTGTAGAAGAAAAATCACTCTGTGTCTAACCCCGGGAGTGTTTGATGGGACCGTGTCAAGGAAATATCACTCTGTGTCTGACCCCGGGAGTGTTTGATGGGACAGTGTAGAGGAATAATCACTCTGTGTCTGACCCCGGGAGTGTGTGATGGGACGGCGTGGAGAGAGATTCACTTTGTGTCTGACCCGGGGTGTGTTTGATGTGACCGTGTAGAGGAATAATCACTCTGTGTCTGACCCCGGGAGTGTTTGATGGGATCGTGTAGAGGAATAATCACTCTGTGTCTGACCCCCGGTAGTGTTTGATCGGACCGTGTAGAGGAATAATCACTCTGTGTCTGACCCCGGCAGTGTTTGTTGGGACAGTGTAGAGGAATAATCACTCTGTGTCTGACCCCGGGAGAGTGTGATGGGACGGTGTGGAAGGAGATTCACACTGTGACTGACACCGGGAGTGTTTGTTGGGACCGTGTAGAGGAATAATCACTCTGTGTCTGACCCCGGGAGTGTTTGATGGGACTGTGTAGAGGAATAATGACTCTGTGTCTGACCCCTGGAGTGGTTGATGGGACCGTGTAGAGGAATAATCACTCTGTGTCAGACCCCGGGAGTGGTTGATGGGACCGTGTAGTGGAATAATCTCTCTGTGTCTGAACCCGGGAGTGTTTGATGATCCCGTGTAGAGGAATAATCTCTGTGTGTCTGACCCCGGGAGTGTGTGATCGGACGGTGCGGATTGAGATTCACTCTGTGTCTGACCCCGGGTGTGTTTGATGGGACCGTGTAGAGGAGTAGTCACTCTGTGTTTGACCACGGGGGTGTGTGATGTGACGGTGTAGAGGATTAATCACTCTGTGTCTGACCCTGGGAGTGTGTGATGGGACGGTTATGGAGGGAGATTCAGTCTTTGTCTGACCCCGGGAGTGTTTGATGGGACCGTGTAGAAGAAAAATCACTCTGTGTCTGACCCCGGGAGTGTTTGATGGGACCGTGCAGAGGAAAAATCACTCTGTGTCTGACCCCGGGAATGTTTGATGGGACCGTGTAGAGGAATTATCACTCTGTGTCTGACCCCGGGGGTGTGTGATGGGACGGCGTGGAGGGAGATTCACACTGTGTCTGACCCCGGGAGTGTTTGATGGGACCGTGTAGAGGAATAATCACTCTGTGTTTGAACACGGGAGTGTGCGATGTGACGGTGTAGAGGATTAATCACTCTGAGTCTGATAGCGGGAGGGTGTGATGGGACCGTGTAGAGGAAAAATCACTCTGTGTCTGACCCCGGGAATGTTTGATGGTACAGTGTAGTGGAATAATCACTCTGTGTCTGAACCCGGGAGTGTATGATGGGACGGTGTGGATATAAATTCACTCCGTGTCTGACCCCGGGAGTGTTTGATGGGACCGTGTAGATGAATAATCAGTCTGTGTCTGACCCGGGAGTGTGTGTTGGGACGGTGTGGAGAGAGATTCACTCTGTGCCTGACCCAGGGAGTGTGTGATGGTCTGTGTAGAGGAAGATTCACTCTGTGATTGACCACGGGAGCGTGTGATGGGACAGTGTGGCGGGAGTATCATTCTGTGCCAGACCCCGGGCGTGTGTGATGGGATCGTGTACAGGAATAATTACTCTGTGTCTAACCCCGGGAGTGTTTGATGGGACCGTGTCAAGGAAATATCACACTGTGTCTGACCCCGGGAGTGTTTGATGGGACAGTGTAGAGGAATAATCACTCTGTGTCTGACCCCGGGAGTGTTTGATGGGACCGTGTAGAGGAATAATCACTCTGTGTCTGACCCCGGGAGTGTGTGATGGGACGGCGTGGAGAGAGATTCACTCTGTGTCTGACCCCGGGAGTGTTTGATGTGACCGTGTAGAGGAATAATCACTCTGGGTCTGACCCCGGGAGTGTTTGATGGGATCGTGTAGAGGAATAATCACTCTGTGTCTGACCCCCGGTAGTGTTTGATCGGACCGTGTAGAGGAATAATCACTCTGTGTCTGACCCCGGGAGTGTTTGTTGGGACAGTGTAGAGGAATAATCACTCTGTGTCTGACCCCGGGAGAGTGTGATGGGACGGTGTGGAAGGAGATTCACACTGTGACTGACAACGGGAGTGTTTGTTGGGACCGTGTAGAGGAATAATCACTCTGTGTCTGACCCCGGGAGTGTTTGATGGGACTGTGTAGAGGAATAATGACTCTGTGTCTGACCCCTGGAGTGGTTGATGGGACCGTGTAGAGGAATAATTACTCTGTGTCAGACTCCGGGAGTGGTTGATGGGACCATGTAGAGGAATAATCTCTCTGTGTCTGACCCCGGGAGTGTTTGATGGTCCGGTGTAGAGGAATAATCTCTGTGTGTCTGACCCCGGGAGTGTGTGATCGGACGGTGCGGATTGAGATTCACTCTGTGTCTGACCCCGGGAGTGTTTGATCGGACCGTGTAGAGGAATATTCACTCTGTGTCTGACCCTGGGAGTGTGTGATGGGACGGTGTGGAGGGAGATTCACACTGTTTCGGACCCCGGGTGTGTTTGATGGGACCGTGTAGAGGAGTAGTCACTCTGTGTTTGACCACGGGGTTGTGTGATGTGACGGTGTAGAGGATTAATCACTCTGTGTCTGACCCTGGGAGTGTGTGATGGGACGGTTATGGAGGGAGATTCAGTCTTTGTCTGACCCCGGGAGTGTTTGATGGGACCGTGTAGAAGAAAAATCACTCTGTGTCTGACCCCGGGAGTGTTTGATGGGACTGTGCAGAGGAAAAATCACTCTCTGTCTGACCCCGGGAGTGTTTGATGGGACCGTGTAGGGGAATAATCACTCTGTGTCTGACCCCGGGAGTGTTTGATGGGATCGTGTAGAGGAATAATCACTCTGTGTCTGACCCACGGAGTGTTTGATGGTACAGTGTAGAGGAATAATCACGCTGTGTCTGACCCCGGAAGCGTATGATGGGACGGGGTGGATATAAATTCACTCTGTGTCTGACCCACGGAGTGTTTGATGGTACAGTGTAGAGGAATAATCACTCTGTGTCTGACCCCGGGGGTGTGTGATGGGCCGGCGTGGAGGGAGATTCACACTGTGTCTGACCCCGGGAGTGTTTGATGGGACCGTGTAGAGGAATAATCACTCTGTGTTTGAACACGGGAGTGTGCGATGTGACGGTGTAGAGGATTAATCACTCTGAGTCTGATAGCGGGAGGGTGTGATGGGACCTTGTAGAGGAATAATCACTATGTGTCTGACCCACGGAGTGTTTGATGGTACAGTGTAGTGGAATAATCACTCTGTGTCTGACCCCGGGAGTGTATGATGGGACGGTGTGGATATAAATTCACTCCGTGTCTGACCCCGGGAGTGTTTGATGGGACCGTGTAGATGAATAATCAGTCTGTGTCTGACCCGGGAGTGTGTGATGGGCTGTGTAGAGGAAGATTCACTCTGTGATTGACCACGGGAGCGTGTGATGGGACAGTGTGGCGGGAGTATCATTCTGTGTCAGACCCCGGGCGAGTGTGATGGGATCGTGTACAGGAATAATTACTCTGTGTCTAACCCCGGGAGTGTTTGATGGGACCGTGTCAAGGAAATATCACACTGTGTCTGACCCCGGGAGTGTTTGATGGGACAGTGTAGAGGAATAATCACTCTGTGTCTGACCCCGGGAGTGTTTGATGGGACCGTGTAGAGGAATAATCACTCTGTGTCTGACCCCGGGAGTGTGTGATGGGACGGCGTGGAGAGAGATTCACTCTGTGTCTGACCCCGGGAGTGTTTGATGTGACCGTGTAGAGGAATAATCACTCTGGGTCTGACCCCGGGAGTGTTTGATGGGATCGTGTAGAGGAATAATCACTCTGTGTCTGACCCCCGGTAGTGTTTGATCGGACCGTGTAGAGGAATAATCACTCTGTGTCTGACCCCGGGAGTGTTTGTTGGGACAGTGTAGAGGAATAATCACTCTGTGTCTGACCCCGGGAGAGTGTGATGGGACGGTGTGGAAGGAGATTCACACTGTGACTGACAACGGGAGTGTTTGTTGGGACCGTGTAGAGGAATAATCACTCTGTGTCTGACCCCGGGAGTGTTTGATGGGTCTGTGTAGAGGAATAATGACTCTGTGTCTGACCCCTGGAGTGGTTGATGGGACCGTGTAGAGGAATAATCACTCTGTGTCAGACTCCGGGAGTGGTTGATGGGACCATGTAGAGGAATAATCTCTCTGTGTCTGACCCCGGGAGTGTTTGATGGTCCGGTGTAGAGGAATAATCTCTGTGTGTCTGACCCCGGGAGTGTGTGATCGGACGGTGCGGATTGAGATTCACTCTGTGTCTGACCCCGGGAGTGTTTGATCGGACCGTGTAGAGGAATATTCACTCTGTGTCTGACCCTGGGAGTGTGTGATGGGACGGTGTGGAGGGAGATTCACACTGTTTCGGACCCCGGGAGTGTTTGATGGGACCGTGTAGAGGAGTAGTCACTCTGTGTTTGACCACGGGGTTGTGTGATGTGACGGTGTAGAGGATTAATCACTCTGTGTCTGACCCTGGGAGTGTGTGATGGGACGGTTATGGAGGGAGATTCAGTCTTTGTCTGACCCCGGGAGTGTTTGATGGGACCGTGTAGAAGAAAAATCACTCTGTGTCTGACCCCGGGAGTGTTTGATGGGACTGTGCAGAGGAAAAAACACTCTCTGTCTGACCCCGGGAGTGTTTGATGGGACCGTGTAGGGGAATAATCACTCTGTGTCTGACCCCGGGAGTGTTTGAAGGGATCGTGTAGAGGAATAATCACTCTGTGTCTGACCCACGGAGTGTTTGATGGTACAGTGTAGAGGAATAATCACGCTGTGTCTGACCCCGGAAGCGTATGATGGGACGGGGTGGATATAAATTCACTCTGTGTCTGACCCCGGGAGTGTTTGATGGGACCTTGTAGAGGAATAATCACTGTGTGTCTGACCCACGGAGTGTTTGATGGTACAGTGTAGAGGAATAATCACTCTGTGTCTGACCCCGGGAGTGTATGATGGGACGGTGTGAATATAAATTCACTCCGTGTCTGACCCCGGGAGTGTTTGATGGGACCGAGTAGAGGAATAATCAGTCTGTGTCTGACCCGGGAGTGTGTGTTGGGACGGTGTGGAGGGAGATTCACTCTGTGCCTGACCCAGGGAGTGTGTGATGGGCTGTGTAGAGGAAGATTCACTCTGTGCTTGACCACGGGAGCGTGTGATGGGACAGTGTGGCGGGAGTATCATTCTGTGTCAGACACCGGGCGTGTGTGATAGGATCGTGTACAGGAATAATTACTCTGTGTCTAACCCCGGGAGTGTTTGATGGGACCGTGTCAAGGAAATATCACTCTGTGTCTGACCCCGGGAGTGTTTGATGGGACAGTGTAGAGGAATAATCACTCTGTGTCTGACCCCGGGAGTGTTTGATGGGACCGTGTAGAGGAATAATCACTCTGAGTTTGACCACGGGAGTGTGCGATGTGACGGTGTAGAGGATTAATCACTTTGAGTCTGATAGCGGGAGGATGTGATGGGACCGTGTAGAGGAATATTCACTCTGTGTCAGACCCTGGGAGTGGTTGATGGGACCGTGTAGAGGAATAATCTCTCTGTGTCTGACCCCGGGAGTGTTTGATGATCCCGTGTAGAGGAATAATCTCTGTGTGTCTGACCCCGGGAGTGTGAGATCCGACGGTGCGGATTGAGATTCACTCTGTGTCTGACCCCGGGAGTGTTTGATGGGACCGTGTAGAGGAGTTGTCACTCTGTGTTTGACCACGGGGGTGTGTGATGTGACGGTGTAGAGGATTAATCACTCTGTGTCTGACCCCGGGAATGTTTGATGGGACCGTGTAGAGGAATTATCACTCTGTGTCTGACCCCGGGGGTGTGTGATGGGACGGCGTGGAGGGAGATTCACACTGTGTCTGACCCCGGG